>NC_077229.1:15237814-15277814 GCF_027887165.1 Monodelphis domestica | reverse complement strand
AGTTGTTTTTCTTCTGGGTTTCCGCTCCCACAGTTCTTTCTCAGAAGTCCCTCAGAATTGTCCTGGATCATTGCATTGCTGCTAGTAGAGAAATCCATTATGTTTGGTTGTGCCATAGTGTATCAGTCAGTGGAGTGATCTTTTAAAGCCAAAACCCCAATCATATCCCCATTGAACCATGTGATCGATCATGTGTTTTTTAAAAGAATACTTCTTGAAGACATCCCAGAAAGAGGATTTTGGTCAGCTAGGCTGGAGGGCCTTTTAGCTGTTAATTATGGCAATGGACACCCACACCACTTGCTCTGTAAGGTTATTGTCAGGAAGGACTTGGTAATTGCTAATGTACAGTATCTCTACCAGGGGTTGCTCTTCATACTTTGATGCCTTTTCTGTATCACTTTCTTTTTTTTTTTTAAACCCTTACCTTCCGTCTTGGAGTCAATACTGTGTATTGGCTCCAAGGCAGAAGAGTGGTAAGGGTAGGCAATGGGGGTAAAGTGACTTGCCCAGGGTCACACATGTATCACTTTCTTTAACAAAGTCTGCATTCCACCAAGACCATCTTCCTTACCTCCATCTCATGGAATCTTTCAAATCTTTCTTCAAGACTCAGTTTAAGCTCTCTCTCTTTTAGCTGCATGGAACTCCCTGCTTGAGGCCCATTTTGATTCCCTAAGTGTTTGTGCAGTCTTCTTTGAGACCATTCTGAGTTTCTTGGTGTATATATATACACACACATTCATGTTTATGGAGTGAATGATTGTTCAAACTTTGGCACATCATAGGTGCTCAGCAAATATGTCTTGGAACACACTGAAGTCTGAACATTGAGAACCACTCCTAGAAATTCCTGGCCCTAGAGTACCTATAAATGTGTCTGATGTTTCAGGAACTGTTAACATTCCGGGACGTGGCTGTGGATTTCACCCGGGAGGAGTGGAGATACCTGCACCCTTCTCAGAAGGATCTGTACAGGGATGTGATGCTGGAGAACTATAGGAATCTGGTCTGCCTAGGTAAGCACAGCTCCCCTGGGCCTCAGAATCTGTCGGGAGGAGGGTCTTTGCTTTCTTTCTTAGTACATATTGTGGGCTCTCCTGAGTGTTTTTTACTTCATGTTTGGCCTACCGATGATTAATTCTTTTGTGGCCAAGGGCCAGGGTATTTTCACCTTTTGCCAGGGAAGAGGCCTTTGTTCTGTACAATTATAAAGTGGCTATTTGTGAGGTGCCTGCGGTTGCACCTCCTTTACTCTTTGTTCCCTAAGGTCAGAGATTCTTCCCTAAAGCCCCAATATAGTTCTCTGATGACACAAAAGGTTAGTAAGGCCTGGATCAAGTGAATAATTTTCTACTTGAGCCTGGTCTGTGGCCCATTTCCCAAACTTCCTAGGAACAAGGAGAGACCCTCTCACAACAGTCCTTGGTCATACCTCTTGGGCCTTTCTGGTATGTTCCCTTGAGAGGGAGAAGGGACACGGTAGGTGCTTGAATGTTCATTGGGTGGGATTGAACTCTGAGCTGGCTCTCTAAACCCAATCTCCAATGAACAGGACTTGCAGTTGCCAAACCAGATATGATCTACCGCTTGGAACGTGGAGAAAAACCTTGGTTGCAAGAGGATGCTGTCCCAAGAAGCACTTGTCCAAGTGAGTCAATGAGTGAGCAAAAACCAGGTCACGTCATACAACCACATGGCTGGTGATAAAAGGGAAGCACTATTTCTTTAACCCTTCCTGTCTGTCTGAATCAATCCGAGCCACTTAGCTGTCTGCAGGAAGTGCTTTAACATGTGGATCCTGAAAAATGCCCTGCATTCCCTCCCGAGGAAGGTGGGGAAGAGCTAACTTGCTTTGGCAGGCGATCCTTCCTGGAATCCCATTCATTCACTGTTACATGTTCAGAGTTTGTACCGCCAGATGCCCTTCTTGGGTTTCTCTTGCTTTGCATTATTTCATCATAAAGGCTTTCCTAGATTTCTTTGTGTTCTCCAGCTCGTCAGGTTAAATGTGTGCTAGCATCTTATGGTAACCATTTGCCCTACAATATCTAACCATTCCCTACTTTGAAATTCCTTCCAGTTACAAATGCTTGGTGTTCCAGTCTGTGATTTCATTTTCATTCACCACTGCTGGTGGTGAGTCTCCTCTACACAAGTAATGCAGTCGTGAGAACTTTTGTAGAGCTAGCTTAAAAAAGTTACATACTAGGGGCCTCTGGGCAGCTCAGTGGATGGAGAGCCAGGCCCAGAGATGGGAGGTCCTGGGTTCAAATCTGGCCTCAGACACTTCCTAGCTGGGTGACCCTGGGCAAGTCACTTAACCCCCATTGCCTAGCCCTGACCACTCCTCTGCCTTGGAACCAATACATAGTTTGGATTTTGAGACAGCAGGTGAGGGCTTAAAAAAAGTTCTCTACCAAACTGTGCAGTTGAATCAATGAGAATGGCTATCTTGTTCTTTTTACTACATATTGGCCTGGTGCTTCATCAAGTTTCTACGAGTTTTTAATTTTACCAGAAATGAGTGCGAGTTTGTCCACAACCCTGACAGCCTTGAGTTTTGTTGCTTTGAATTCTCTCTGCCAGTTTGATGGGGCTGAGGCTTCTCGGAGTTGTTCTCATTCATGTCTCTGATTAATCCTGAAAGGTTGAGTAGTTTTTCATTGATTTTCCCCTTTTGAAATTTTCTGTTCATATTCTTTGACCATTTATCCATTGTAGACTGGCAGTTCCCCTTGTCAATTTAAACTCTCCTCTTATGTGTTTATATACCTGACCTCTGGTGGCTGTGGGCCTTAGCAATTATCCTTTCTCTGCCTTAGGGAGCTAACACTCCTACAGCCAACATTTGGATACGGACTTCATACATTTTACATGTCTAATTCTTCTCGCAGGAGCCATCAGCAACACCACCGGCCTTTGTTTCAGGGAGAAGTTTGGGGACATTTAGAGAACTTTGCATTTCCCAAAGGCCTTTTTTCCATTTTTGGTTATTAGCCCAATTTGTCATCCTTTTGTTACGTGCAGCCATCCAAGATAGAAATAAATAGATAGTGTCCCCAAAGACATTGTAGGTTTAAGCTTTAAAGCTGTATTATTGGGGGCAGCTAGATGGCTCAGTGGATTGAGAGCAAGGCCTAGAAATGGGAAGTCCTGGGTTCAAATCTGCCCTCAGACGCTTCCTAGCTGTGTGACTCTGGACCAACCACTTCACCCCCATGGCCTAGCCCTTATTGCTCTTCTGCCTTGAACCAGTACACAGTATTGATTCTAAGATAAATGCTTAGGCTTAAAAAAAAGCTGTATTGTTGGATAAGTTCTTTAGTTTGCCTGTCTTAACTGCATACTATGATGAGGACAACAGGCATTCTTCATCCACCTGGTTTTGCTTGGATAGGTGGGCCAAACTTTTGAATGATAATAGATCTCATTCAGGAGAAGCTAAAGTAGTCTATGACTTGATGACATGAGCACATGGGCATGTGAAAAATTGAGCATCTGGATAATTTTACTGCTTATGGAGAATCCCTCCTTGACTTGGTCTCCCCCATAATGATAGCAAAGCCTTTGGACCAGCATTAGTCTCCCTCTTAATGCCTGCGGTGATCCCGATTTTCAGAGTCGGAAAGGACCTCAGCAGCCATCTACTCTAATGCATACAGGAAAGGAGACTTCACCATAACATGTCATTTCACTTGAGGACTTCTGTTATATCCTTCAAGGAATCGTGTAGATTTTAAACAATCATCTTCTTTTTTATTTACTCATTTTAATTTTATTTCATTTTTTCCTGAATATACCTCTACCCATTCCTCTGCCCCATCCCCTTATCAGAAAGACTAAAAAAGAAAGAGAAAAACCCAGTTCAAAACGAATCAGTTCTTATCCTTTTGTATAATATATGTACATAATATTCCTCCCCTGGATTCCTCCACCTCTCCAGTGAGGGAGGTATGTTTTCTCTTCTCTGGGGCCATCCTTGGCTGTTATAATTACACACCATGCTGTATTTTTGTGGTCACTGTGTATATTTTCTTTGATCTCCTACTTGCCTCTGTCAGTTCACATAAGTCTTCGTGTGCTTCTCTGAATTCTTCGTATTTGTCATTTTTAGAGCAAAGTAATATTCCATTATAGGCATGTACCTTAGCCATTCCCTGATATAACCTACTTTGTTTCTAATTCTCAGCCACCAGAAAAGTGCTGCCTTTAATATTTTCATGTATGTGCTTTCTGTCTGTCTGACTTTTCTTCTAATGTTGGTTTGGACATCAGCATAAAAGCTTATTGTAATGCACAGAGATTACATGTATATTTTATTGTTTTGTAGTCTTTATCGATAGAGGAAAAAGTGCAATGCAAGAAGAAATAGAGCATTTACATTTTTATTTCTTTCAGGTTGGAAGGACAGGCTTGAAAGTGGACAGTCGGTTCCAAAGCTGGACATTTCTCTGGATGAATTAGGTCAGGAGATCCTCGTAAGGAATGGTTCCTGTGCCTCCAAGTTGAGACAAATCAGGAAGTGTGATGTCCAGTTAGAGAGGCAACGGAGCAATAAGGAAAAATCTCATGAATGTAATGGATGTGACAAGGCCGTTAGCCAAGGGACACATCTTACTCGGCACAGGAAAATTCGTACTGGAGAGAAACCTTATGAATGTAGTGAATGTGGGAAGGCCTTCAATCAGAAGAGAGACCTTGCCCAACATCAACGTATTCATACCGGAGATAAACCTTATACATGCAATCAGTGTGGCAAGGCATTCCGCCATAGGACAGTTCTAATTGGGCATCAGAGAGTTCACAATGGAGAAAAGCCTTATGAATGTAGTGAATGTGGGAAGGCCTTCACTTGGAGAGCATATCTTACCCGACATCAGAGAGTTCATACTGGAGAGAAACCCTTTAAATGTAATGAATGTGGGAAGGCCTTCGTTCAGAAAAAAGGACTTACTCGACATCAAAGGATTCATACAGGAGAGAAACCTTATGAATGTAAGGAGTGTGGGAAGGCTTTCTGCCGGAGCACAGACTTCACTCAACATCAACGAGTTCATACTGGAGAGAAGCCTTTTGAATGTAAGGAGTGTGGGAAGGCCTTTAACAGGAGCACACACCTTACTCAGCATCAGCGAATTCACACTGGAGACAAACCTCACCAATGCACACAGTGTGGAAAAGCTTTCTTTCACGTAAAGGAACTTGATCGACACCAGAGAATTCACACCGGAGAGAAACCTTATGAATGCACTGAATGCGGTAAGGCCTTTTTTGAGAAAAAAGAACTTACCCGGCATCAGCAGATTCATAATGGAGAAAAACCTTATTTGTGTGTAGAATGTGGCAAGTCCTTCCTCAGAAAGGCACATCTTCTTGTACACCAGAGAGTTCATACTGCAGAGAAACCTTATGAATGTAACAAATGTGGAAAAGCCTTTTTTCAGAGCTCAGATCTTAATCTCCACCAGAGAGTTCACACAGGAGAGAAACCTTATGAATGTAATGAGTGTGGGAAGACTTTCTTCCTGAACACAGCTCTTAATCTCCATCGGAGACTTCACACAGGAGAAAAACCTTATGAATGTAATGAATGTGGGAAATCCTTCATTAGGAGGACATACCTTACTAGACATCAGAGAGCTCATAATGGAGAGAAGCCTTACGAATGTAATAAATGTGAAAAGTCATTTACCCGGAGGACAAACCTCATTAAACACCAGAAAGTTCACACTTGAGAGCTTGATGAACAACAATGGATATTTCACCTTCTCTTAGGAATATGGTTTTTATTACATTAGAATGTTCATATTGGAGAGAAATCTTTTGACTGTATGATGAATGTGACAGTTTGACATCAGTCAATACTGGAGAGGAATCTTTAAAGTCTTCTGAAGATCATGAATATCAGAAGGATTTTAGATGTTGCACACACTTAGCTAAAATTAATTCAAATAAATTTAGTTCAAATAAAAAATAGAATTCAAAGTAAAATGGAATCTCAAATTTTTCAGAGTGACCGTTCTAAACTTTTTTTTCTTCTCAGGTCCTCAAGCACCTCTCTTCCCCACTTCACATGCTTATTTCAGGTAACAAGCTGGCAAATCCCACGAGTTCTTCAAAAGTTTGGTGAATTTTGTGGGCTCCCTCAGATTCACAATAAATTCAGAGTCACAATCTGTTCTCTTTCCTCATTTTATCACAAAGGAAGGTATTTTAGAGCCCTAAATCTAGATAGGAGATCTCGGGAGTCATTTGGTCCAATCCTCATTTTTTATTATGATTGAGGAAATGGATCCAAAAGTTAACGTAACTTTCAAGATCATATAATAGGTGATGTCAGGTTTCAACCCCAGGTCCTCTGCTAGTTTTCCACCCCTCCTTGGTACCACAGAGCTCCTTCACTTTGCTTAGACTTCATTCTCCGCCTGTGTCCATGATTAGATACCTCCCTCACATTCTAGCAATTCCTCATCACGCATCTTCAGCTTTTGTCCACTGACTCCTTAGCAACTGTTTAGAGCCATGTTTTTGTCTCGTTAAAGGATGTCCCAGCTCTGCCTTTCTTGGTTAACAAGTGATTACCTCTAGTGGTTTGAATGAGAGGAAGGTGTAGAATAGCTCACCCTTCTTCCTCTTACTTCCTTTCAGAACAGGAATGCTTGGGATGTCTGTGGGTGGGTATCCCCGAGATATCATGTAGATTAGATTGACAGACCCCTGCTTGCCTAATGGCAGAGCTACTAGCTTGCAAGATCTATGGGTACATGTAGATGTTGCCCCAATCTTTTTCCTTCTGAGTTGAGTAGAGATACTTCTCATTTTCCTTCTCATCCTTTCCTCTGCTTCTTTCCAGACTCCCTCCTGCCCCAACGGGAATCTCCTTTGCCAATTCTGAAACCACGATCAAATCAACTTGGCCATTGTTCTGGCATACAAGGGTCTGTCTGCTCCCTCTAGCCCCACTTAACACTTTGGTAACCTCTATGGCCACTGCTTCCCTATATATGCTTTCTTAATCTCTCCACTGGAATGTAAACTTGATGAGGGCAGGGTCTCTTTGCTTTTCTATGTTTAGTATCATGTTTGGTATATGATTTGCATTAAAAAAAAAAAACCCTTGCTGCCTTAGAATCAATGTGTGTTGGTTCTATGACAGAAAAGTGGTAAAGGCTAGGCAATGGGGGTTAAGTGGCTTGCCCAGGCTCACACAGGAAATATCCGAGGTCAGATTTGAATCCAGGACCTCCCATTTCCAGGCCTGGTCCTCTATCCACCCAGCCACCTAGCTGCCCCCATGATTAACATTTAATAAATGATTTTTTCACTCATTCATTCCCCAATGTCTGACATTTGGCTCTTCTATTGCATACTTTCTGTTGAGACCTTTCTCTAGTTATGAAAACAATATTATTGAAAAACTTGCATAAAGAACCAAGATCATGGAAAAAGTCAAGAAAAGGACTTGGCCAACAGGAGGAATGGCCCCATTCAATATGGTTATGATCAACCCCAAACCTTTCTAGCTTCAGCAACATTTTTTTTTATGTCTTTTTGCTCTAGCCTTTAAAATGTGTAAACCTTTACCTTCCTTCTAAGAAGCGATACTAAGCATTGGTTCTAAGTGAGAAGAGTGGTAAGGGCTGGGCAGTTGGGGATTAGAGACTTGCCCAGGCTCACAGCCTGTAAAGATTAAAATTTTGGGAAACTGAGGCAGGTAGAAATTAGTTTCTCTCTGCAAGGAGTATTATATTTTTATGAGGTTTATTAAAGGTTAAGGATTAAAGAAAATACAGAATAAGAAAGCACATGCCTAGGCCAGAGAGGCCTAGTCAAGATAACCTCACATCATGAAAGAGACGTGTCTGCTCCAAAATGGAAGTCTAAAAGAGAGCGAGCCTATTCACAACCAGGTTTAAATACCCCATCTCGCTCTTGGCCCAGGTGAGAATTCAGTGAGATTAGAGGGCATTCTGGGGAAGTGGAGCAAGGATTTCTGGGGATTGAAGTCCTGGATTCGAGTCTATTTTTACAAGCCCTAGGAGGTCTCTGAGGCCAGATTTGGAGCCAGGACTTCTCTGTTCAGGTCTGGCACTCTATCCACTGAGCCATCTAGCTGCCCTTGCACTAGTAATTCTCAACATACACCACCAGACCCTCCTAACAAATGACACTAGAGCAAAACTGAATGCGTCTGACAGTGTATTCAGCATTCCTTTCTACTAAAGGGAAGAAAGGGTGTCTGGTTGTTTTCTCTAAATTTTCTCACTTGCAAACCCTAACCCTATCCATCCTCAAAAGTTGCTGACAGGGGAACTGCCATCTCTTCCCTTCAGCTTTTGCTCTCTGAGGAACTCGAGGGATACAGTCTGTCAGATATCCCTTGAGAAAGGAGAGAGGGAAAGTCATCTTTCTTTCTGGAGGTTATCTCAAAGCCCTGCTCCATTTCACCCTAGGAAGGGAGAGAGAGATCCAGCTATCTTCCCTCCATCAACAGGGTTTAACCTAAAACCCGATTTCCCCGATCACTTGGTCCTTTCAACCTTTCCACTGGAACTACACATCTAACCCTCTCTTCTTTTTTACATATTATAATCCTGATTCTATTATTTCCATTTTATAGTTGAGGAAACTGAGGCAGAGATTAAGTGATGCCCAGGGTCACACAGGGTCAGACGAGATTTAACTTGGGGCTTCTTAGCTCTAGACCCAAGATTTATCTACTGCACCCCAGGAATCTGCACAAGTACAAAACACAAGGTGCCCTTTCTAAGGACCAAGGTGAAAGAATGGAGGTCTAATATCCAGGTGAGTCAAGGCAAGTATTTCCAAGGGGAAATGAATAAGATGAACAAGGAAATCCTATTCAATGTCAGGAGGTTGTAGGGTGGAACAAGGATGGTGAAGGTAAGTAGAGGACAAAAGGCACTACTGAACAGTCAGAGCTAATGGATGGCAAACTTTAGCTTCACAACATTTCCTGCCCTCCTTATATGCTTGATGCAAGGTCTCTAGTTTTCATTCTTTTTTTAAAAGTTAGATTTTACTTTATTTCCCCCCAGTTATATGTAAAGGCAGTTTCCAGCATTTTTCAAAGATTGAGTCTTGAATTCTTTCCCTCCTTCCCCATCCCTCCCCTAACCCATGTTGAGATGGTAAGCAATCTCATGGGTTTCACATGTACAATCATGTAAAACATTTTTCAATATTCATCCTTTTATGGAAGGAAACAAAAAACAAAAAAATCAAGAAAAAAAGGGAAAAACAAGTTCGCTTTGATCAGGATTCAGATTTCCACCAGTTAAGCAAATCAGGTTCCCATATTGACCAAAAATGTGTTTTTCACAGTGCACATTTAGTCATTTGCCTCTGTTAGGTGGGTAACAAGCTTCATCTTTGGTCCTGTGAGATATTTTTAGGCTCCCTTGGTGTTCCTGCATTTTCTCTTTGTTTATAACATCAGAACAGGGATTTGGCGTCCAGAAGACTCGAGTTCAAATTCTGCCTCAGTGACTAGTTGTGTGATCATGGGTAAGTCATTTGCCTCAATTTCCTCATCTGCAAAATCAGTGCAAAAGAAATACTAGCTGTTATTATTCCAAAATGTATACCCCTTCTCTTTGGGGTGTTAGCAGGGGTTCCTACTATCCTTGCTGGACAGTGAGGTAGAGTCCTGTGGGTATGTGGGTTTCTCCCAACAGTCCTGCTTTTCAGCCTCTGTCTGGGCTGCATACTCCCAGCCAGGTGCAGGTACATTTCCATGACCATCTCCAGCTGTGTACATACTGATACGATTATAGAACCAGTAAGGGGCCTCCAAGGCAACCTCCTAGGCTCCCAGGGGAACACCACGAGATGTTTGAGAGAAGACTTCAGTTTATGAGATTTATTTGTGACATCCATCCCAGGCACCTGTACACAACGGATGCTTGATTTACATTGATTGAATTGAATGCTAGAAATACTCAACGAGTTCCATATAATTTCCATCTCAGCCAGGAAGTATGTGGTTATTCTAGGCTCTGAGTTTGTGAACTCCTGGGCAGGCCTAGTCCATCTAGTTTTCCATTTTCCTCTCGAGCTGTTTTCTGAGGAATTTGTCCTTCCCTAGTAGATAGGTGCATTGGACTGCTGGCAGTCAAATGGGAACTTCCCTTATTCTGGCCTCAGATGACGGACTCATATCTTCCCTATGACAGAGAAACTGAGACCACCACAGATATACAGACCAAAACACCCTCAGAAGAACACATCAAAACCAATACGGCTGCTTCCATAGCCTCCAAGAAAAACAGAAATTGCTCTCAGGCCCCAAAAGAATTAATGGAGGAGCTCAAAAAGAATTTTAAAAATCAAACAACTTTCTATCTTGAGTTTCTCTTTCTCTTCTCTTTTCCTTTCTCCTCTCCTCTCCTCTCCTCTCCTCTCCTCTCCTCTCCTCTCCTCTCCTCTCCTCTCCTCTCCTCTCCTCTCCTCTCCTCTCCTCTCCTCTCCTCTTCCTCTCCTCTCCTCTCCTCTCCTCTCCTCTCCTCTCCTCTCCTCCTCTCCTCTCCTCTCCTCTCCTCTCCTCTCCTCTTCCTCTCCTCTCCTCTCCTCTCCTCTCCTCTCCTCTCCTCTCCTCTCCTCTCCTCTCCTCTCCTCTCCTCTCCTCTCCTCTCCTCTCCTCTCCTCTCCTCTCCTCTCCTCTCCTCTCTCTCCTCTCCTCTCCTCTTCTTGTCTCTTCTCGTCTCTTCTCGTCTCTTCTCGTCTCTTCTCGTCTCTTCTCTTCTCTTCTCTTCTCTTCTCTTCTCTTCTCTTCTCTTCTCTTCTCTTCTCTTCTCTTCTCTTCTCTTCTCTTCTCTTCTCTTCTCTTCTCTTCTCTTCTCTTCTCTTCTCTTCTCTTCTCTTCTCTTCTCTTCTCTTCTCTTCTCTTCTCTTCTCTTCTCTTCTCTTCTCTTCTCTTCTCTTCTCTTCTCTTCTCTTCTCTTCTCTTCTCTTCTCTTCTCTTCCCTTCCCTCTCCTTCCTTTCCCTTGAGTATTTAAGTTGGCAGAGTTCGGCGGTTCCTTTTGGTGGCTTCCTTGGGGTACAGACCCAAGTCAAGGGCTTTGAATAGCTTTGTGGCCTTTGCTTTATTCTGATTACGTCACAGCAGGCCTGTTTCTCCACAGCTCCACCATCATTGGATTTTAGATTTCAGATTACTTTGTTTAATGAGTATAAGATGGTGTCTCGGAGTTTGCATTTACGTTTGTTTGTGAACAGGCAAATTGGAACATTTTTACAGTGACTCTGGATAGTTTCCTTGTTTCTTCCTCGAAGTGGAATCTTTCATATATTTATGCCAATTTGTTTTAGGGTTTGGACGTCAAGAGCTCTTTAATTTATATAATCAAACTCATCATTTGTTTCCGTAATGATTTACGGTTTGCCGAATGAATAAGAATTCTCCGTGTCTCCACCAATATGATAGATGTGCCATTTTGTCTTGTAATAATGTTTTTCTTTTTTTCTTTGTATCCATTGATCCACTTGGAAGTGCTCTCATATCCACAGCATCACATGGGGATCTAATTCCATTTATCATTCCACGGCTGGCCAATTTCCCCCACAAATATTACTGAATGATGAGTCCTTTGCACAATGTTTTGTCATCTAGGATTTGTTAAATACTGTTCGGTTGTAAACGGTTTATTCTTTTTGGAATATCTCTTTGGCTCCCCAGATTTATTTTTCTAGCTTTGATCTAGGGCTCTATAGCTTTCAGAACGATGGCTTTGTAGAGGGAGTTGAGCTCTATTGGCGCAAAGCTTTTTCTCTTCCTTTCCCCCCATGGTGCTCCTTGGTATTCTCATCTGCTCCTGTGTTGTTCCATATAAATTTTGTTGTCGCTTTATTTCTCAAAGAGTGCCTGTTGGTCTTTTGATTGGTGTCATGTTAAATTTCTAAATTAATTTGGGTGCCATTAATCTTTCCGACAATTTGTTCTAGCTTTTGTTAGTGGTTTCTAGAAATGCTGATGAATTTTTGGCTTGTCTTATATCCTGCTGTCTTGATGAAGCTACTTGTCATCTCGATACATTGGCTTTTGGGTTCAATCTCCTGGGTTTTCTAAATATATACCATCATATTTTCTGCAAATAGAGCTAATTTCATGTCCCGTCTATGCTGGTTCCTTTAAATTCTTTCTTGTCTTTGTTATCATAGCTTGTATTTCTGAAACTACGTCAGTTGGTTTTGAGTGAATGAATGAATGAAAAAGGATTTCTTAAGCACTTATTTGGTGCCAAGCACTGGGCAAAGTATTGGGGTCTCAAAGCAAAGAGGGTGCCTGCTCTCTAGGAGCTCTCGTTCTCACAGGGGGAGCCTGGGACCCCAGGAAAGTTCTGCTATGAGCTACATTAGGATATACGAGCAGGTCAAATGGCAAAGCAAAGTATGCTTAGGGTGCATCAACAGGTGCCCAGGAGTCTGGGGGGACAGAGTGGGAGGGTGATGGGAAACCCAAAAAGAAAAACCACTTAGGAAGGGGTAGCTCAGTGGATGGAGAACCAGGCCCAGAGATAGGAGGTCTTGGGTTCAAATATGACCTCAGACACTTCCTAGCTGTGTGACCCTGAGCAAGTCACTTAACTCTGCCTTGATTTCCTCTTCTATAATATGGGGGCAATAATAACAATTGCCTTCCTTTGGGGGTTGTTAGGCAGATAAAATGAGATGATATTTGTAAAGCCATAAAGCACTATACTTGCTTTTATTCAGTCATTTCTGTGACCCCACTGGGGGGTTTTCTTGGTGAAGATACACCACTAGTAGCTCCCATTTACTCTCATTTTTAAAAATAAGAGAATAGAGATGGGAGACTCAGACTGGATTCAACGAGTGGCTCCATCCCAAAGGAGGCTGGAAATGTCAAAGTAGGAGGCTACTAGCTTTCTCCTCATGGTAGCCAGGCCACAGATGAGCTGGTTTCTGGCTTTTCCCAACTACATCGCATCCCTGTCTCCTGAAGTCTTTGCATCTGCTCATGGGAAGTGACGTCCTAGGGTCTCTGTCTCTCCAAAACAGACAGGGCTTTCTGCTTCTGGCCCCCATTTAATTTCTCTTTAAAAGTTCATTTGAGAGCGTGTATAATGATATTTATCCCAGGTATGCCTCCAGCTCCTTCTTTCCCTTGGGGTGAAAACGTACTGGCTCGGCCTTTGAGTAAGCAGAGATATGGATTTGAAAGTTTGGGCTCAGCCCCTGTAAAATGGGGACAAGAATTCTCATACATCAGAGTGGGGTGGAACTTTTGTATCAGCAAGCTTCCATTTACGACATCCCCTCTTCCTTCCAAGGAGAGAAAAGACAAAGCAGCCCAAACCCCCTAATTCTGTATGTCATCTGCCCACTTGTTCTTGGAAAGGAAAGAGAGAGAGAAGGAAAGAAAAAGAGAGAGGAAGAGGAGGAGAGAGAACGAGAGAGAGAAGGAAAAGGGGTGAAGGAGAAAGAGATGGAGGGGGGAGAGACAGAGACAGAGAGAGAACAAGAGAGAGAAGGAAAGATGTGAAGGAAGAGCCTGGAAGGGGGGAGAGAGAGAGAGAGAGAGAGAGAGACAGACAGACAGACAGAGAGAGACAGACAGACAGACAGAGAGAGACAGACAGAGACAGAGAGAGAGAGAGGGAGAGAGAGAGAGAGAGAGAGAGAGAGAGAGAGAGACAGAGACAGAGAGAGAGAGAGAGAGAGAGAGAGAGAGACAGAGACAGAGAGAGAGAGAGAGAGAGAGAGAGACAGACAGAGACAGAGACAGAGACAGAGAGAGACAGAGACAGAGACAGAGAGACAGAGAGGCAGAGAGACAGAGAGACAGAGAGAAAGAGAGACAGAGACAGAGAGAGACAGAGAGAGAGACAGAGAGAGACAGATAGAGGGACAGAGAGAGAGAGAGAAAGAGAGACAGAGACAGAGAGAGACAGAGGGAGAGAGAGAGACAGAGAGAGAGAGGCAGAGACAGAGGGAAAGAGACAGAGACAGAGTCAGAGAGAGACAGACAGGCAGGGAGAGATAGAAAGAGACAAAGAGACAGAGAGACAGAGAAAAGGAGAGGGAGAGGGAGGGAGGGAGGAAGATAGAGAGGGAGGGAGAGACGGGGAGAGAGAGAGGGAGAGAGGGGGAGAGAGAGAGACAGAGACAGAGGGAGAGACATACAGAGAGAGCGAGAGCTCCTGCTTTACCATCAGAATTGAACCAAACCACTTCCTGGGGGCAGGAGATCTCTGGTAGTACCCTGGCTCTCCTGTAAGCCCCTCATGGAAGGTTTTCCTTCCAGGCCCCCCGTTTGTGACCTCCAGGCCATCCTCACCCCACATATTCCTTCAGTCACCACATCTTGTTTCTGTCTCCACAGCATCCCTCATATCCATCCTCTTCTCTCAGCTCAAAGCCATCCTCTCTCTTTCCTGGACTATTGCCATAGACTCCCTGGTTAGACTAAGAGCTTCTTGAGGGCAGGGACTGTCTTTTGCCTTTCGTGGATCCCCAGCTCTTAGCACAGTTCCTGGAACATAGTAAACGTGTCTCCATAAGCATTATCAATGGACTGCTCTCCCTGCATCATTTCACCTGTCTCGAATCTATCTGATGTAGCCTCCAAAGGAAGGCAGCTAGGTGGTACAATGGAGAGAGCCCTGGGTTTGAGGCCAGGAAGCACTGTGTTCAAATCTAGCCTCAGATGCACAAAACCTCCATGTGACTCTGGGCAAGTCATTTAACCTTTCTCTGCCTATTTCCTTTGTAAAACTGGGATAATCATAGAGCCTACTTCCCAGGTTCATTGGAAGAATAAATGAGTCTAAGAAAATTGAGGGGATGAGGACAGTAAGTAGAAACTGAGTGAATCTCACTGACTTCATCTTGTGACTCAATGATTTCTGAACTCTGTGGTCCAACCAAACTGACTTTCTTGCCATTCCTCACACATGACACTCCACTTCCCATCTCTAGGCCTTTGCACTGGCTGTGTCCTCTGCCTGAAATGCCCTCTCCCTTCACCTTCACTTAAAATCCTTTGCTCAAGCATCATCTGTTTAACCCTCAAGCTCCCAGGGCCAACCCCTGCCCCATTTGCCTTGTTTGTACCTAAACATATATAGTTTTTCACCCCACAGAGGCTGTCCCTCGAATCCCCAGCACCTGACCCGGTCCCTGGCACATAGTACGTGCCTAATAAACATGTGTGTTTTACTTGCTTGTGCTGGCTTCAGGGTCACTATCAGGATGTTGCTTTCCTCCTCCCATTCCCCACTGTTCCCTCTAGCCCACAGCCCAAGGCCAGAGTGGAGGAGCTGGTTAGTCTCCTGGCATGGGCTCTAGCTCCTCTCAGAAGGCCTGGGCGTCCTCAGTATTAATCATATTAGCCACCAGATGGCTGGATCCTCTGAGATCCTCCCTCCTCTCCCACCAGCCCCTGCCCCCTGCTCTTTGACGTTTGGGAAACTGAGCTCACGATGGAGGAAATAAGCTCCCCAGATGTTTATTTATCCTTGTTTGTCCCAGCCTGGGAGAGTCCCAGAGGACTTGCCTTCCCACTGAGGCCCAAAGCCCCTCAAGCAGGTTGTTTTTTCCTTAAAAAACACACATACACACACACTTAAAAAAATAACGAGCTTACCCAACAGCCACACACAAAATCATTTAAATACATAAAGACAAAAATTGATTATATCTGAAACTGTTAACTGTTAGTGGCCATTTTTAAAACCCCTCACCTTCCATCTTGGAATCAATACTGTGTGTTGGTTCCAAGGCAGAAGAGCGGTAAGGGCTAGGCAATGGAGGGTAAGTGACTTGCCCAGGGTCATACAGCTGGGAAGTGTCTGAGGCCAGATTTGAATAGTGTCCATTTTTTTAAGAGTAGAGAGATGTCGAATGGGTGGCCCAGTACCCAGAGGACAGGCCTGTTTTCTTTCTTTTTTTTTTAAATCCTTACTTTCTGCCCTAGTAACAACTCTAAGATAGAAGGGTAAGGGCTAGGCAATTAGAATTCAGTAACTTGCCCAGGGTCACACATCTAAGAAGTATCTGAGGCCATATTTGAACCTGGGTCTTCCTGACTCCAGGCCTGGCACTCTATCCACTGTATCATCTGGGTGCAGGTCTTAAAGTTGAGATGAGCCGAGTTCCAATTCTTCCTCTAACACGTATAATGAAGACCTGTTACCCTAAAATAAGAACTACATTTCCGGAGAGCCCACTGACTTCATGTCATGACATACTTCCTGTAGACAGAGGATATAATGTGAAGATGGGGAGAGTCCCGCCTCTTTTTGGGCTTGCAGCCGGTGGTGATGGTGGTAAGGTGGGGATTTAAAAATGGCTAACCAGCCATGGGCACGTGGTTTTTTTTTGTACCCTCTTTATTCCTTGATTTCTGATGATCTTTAATAAACCCGTAAAATATAATATTTCTATTATTAGAGATTTAATTTTTAGACACGTTTGCTGGGGGATTTTGAATAAATCCTATAATCCTTCCGCGTTCCAGAGGCCTCTCTAACACAGGTCTCAGAGCTGGTGCTGAGCTGTCCTGGCTGAGGGGGTGTCCTCACCAATGAAGTCGCAGGCACGGGACGAGGGAATCCATTCCTCCTGTGCTCTTCCCTCTCCATCCTTCACTCCTGGCTTCCTAGGCTCACTTCAAGACTCAGCTAAGACCCCACCTTCTGGAAGACGCCAATGGACATTTATTAAGCACCTACTGTGTGCCAGGCATTGACAAACATAGCCCCTGGCCTCCAGGAGCTCACGCCCCAGGCTGAATGATTCTGAACAAACAGGAGGCAAGAGAAGTGGGAGAGAATCTCAAGGAAGGCTGGGATGCTGGTGGGGTCACTGGCAGGGGGGGCGGATTTGGGGGAGAAGAGAGGTTTGGCTTGGGACTCTGCTGAGTTTGTCTACGGGACACTTCAGGAGGAGGCTGGAAGAGAGGTTTGGGCTGGACAAATGAGCCTGTGGACTGTGTGTGGGGATGCTCATCAGCAACTGCTGAAATGGTACCCAGGCAGAAGGCAGCCTCCTTGTCTCCCCCGTTAGAGCGGAAGCTCCTAGAGGGCAGGGTTTGTCTCTTGCCTCTTTTGGTATCTTCAAGGTTTAGCACAGTGACCCCCCCCCCCCAGCCTCACTTTTAAAAAGTGAACATAAAAATGAACATGGGAGGGGGAGATTGGTAGGTAACTCAGTGGACTGAGAGCCAGACCTGGAGACGGAAGGTCCTGGGTTCAAATCTGGCCTTAGACACTTCCCAGCTGTGTGACCCTGGGCAAGTCACTTGACCCCCATTGCCTAGCCCAGCCTTGGAACCCATACACAGAATTAATTCCAATGGAAGGCAAGTTTCATTTTTCTTTTGGCATGCAAACCCCTGCAAGAGCAAACTCAGACACAACCCAAACGCCCAAATGAAACCAGAGACAGCTCTCTGGAGGGGGAGTCTTTGGCGGTTGTCCCAGAGAGGGTCGTTGTACAGATGTTCTGCAGGTTCCGCTTACTCCGTTCTGCCTCAGTTCGTGGAGGTCTCCCGGCTCTTTCTGCACTCCTCGGGCTCCTCCTTCCTCATGGCTCGACAGCCGGGTGTTCAGCCGTTCCCCAGCGATGGGCGTCCCTCCGTTTCCAATTCTTTGCCAGCACCCGAAGCGCAGCTGCCAGTGTGTCTGCGAGGGGCCCCCCTTTTCAGGGTCTCTTCAGGCTACAGCCTGGCCCGGCATGGCGGCATGGAAGGGTCTGCCTGCTGTCATGGCCCTTTGGGCCTGGGTCCAGATGGGAAGGCGAGGGTCGAAGCCGACCCCCCGAGCCGAGCGTGGCGCCCTGTGGGAGCTCCCTTCTGGGTGCTCGGATGTTTGATTCTTCGGGGCTCCAGCCACTGCCCCCCTGGCTGCCCGGCCTCGTCCCCACTAGCTGCCACCACCCCCATCCCATCCCATCCGGGGCTTGGCTCAGACCCTGTCATTCCCGGCCGCTCGAGCTGGGAGGCCCGCCAGGCCCTCAGCAGGAGCCCCCCGGCCAGCCAGCGGAGGGAGGGAAAGAGTTCTGAATCCCTCTTTGACAGTGATGGCATCTGCAGGCCCGCAGCTGGGGCTCAGACCAGGCCTTCCCCTGCAGCAGAAATAGCTGGGGGCGGCGGAGAGGGAGGGAGAGCCAGGAGAATGGGGCCAGGAGCTGAGGCTTCCAAATGAGCTTTCCCAGAAGCACCAGCTGCAGCAGCAAATGGGGGGGGCCTGGCAAGGGCAGAGCCCCCTCCCCTCCTGGCCCCGGCACCCAAGCTCCGGCCTTCCCCACCCCTCTCCTCGCCCCAGCTCTGGGGCCTCTGGATGTAGAGGAGCGTCAGATTCCGAGGTGGGCTGGGAGAGGGGTGATGGGCCCCTCCGCTGGGATCGCTTGGAACTCTGGCCTCCCTCCCTGGCCCAGTTCTCTCCACCCACGCTCCGGGGGCCCATAAATATCTCTGTCCTTTGGCCAGGCTCCTGCCTCCGGCCTAGGAGTCTTTGCAGCTATCCCAAGCCAACAGCTGGGGCCCAGGCAACCTAGCAGGCCGGGGGGGGGGTGGCAGCCCCTCTGGGCAGAGCCCTCTCTCCACTGAATTCCTGACTGTCCAGCGATGGCGCCCCAGCGAGACTGAGCACAGTGAAGCTATTCATCTGGTGCCCGCCCCTCCTTGGACGAGTGTGGGGGAGGAGAGGCCATGGGAGGCCCCTGGGTCCTTTCCCAGGGAGGGGGAGGGGGTAGAGCCCATCTGGGGGCTGCTCAGGGATCCCAGGCGGCCTTTTGCCAAGCCCAAGTGACTGTGCCCACAGCCCCCAGGGCGGGAGGGCACCTCCATCGGGCTGGCTCCTTGGAGGAAGAATGGGGAACAAATGGATTTCCACTTTTCCTGGAGGCCAGAGTGCCCTTTGGTAGCACCTGTGCCCACCCACAGACACATGGGCATATTATGGCGGCTTCGCTGCATGGCATCTTTCCTGCTTGGTCTTTGCCAGACAGCACTCAGACCCTCCTCTCCAAGGACGTTCCCCGCTTCCTTTTCCCAACATACATTTCTAGTACTTCAGCTCCAAAGTCTTCGTCACCCAGTCTGTGGATTATCTTTATACCCAATTAAGGGGGCAGTGGGTCCATTGGAAAGAGGGCTAGATTTGCCCTCTGAAGACCTGGGTTCAGATCCTGCCTGGGGCAAAATCACTGATCCTAGGTCCTTGTTCGGAAACATGCTAGCTCTGAGGCTCTGGGAGTCACTTCCTCTGGATCTCAGTCTCCTCAGCTGTGAAATGGGTCTGCTGGACCCTTTGCTTGCTCCTTCACGGTGTGACAAGAGTTCTGCTCATCTTAGATTTCTAAGGGGTTGGGGTGCTGCTCTCCTTTCACCCTCTGGGACCAGGGGAGTCAGAGTGACTCCATCCACTACCTCCCACAGCCTGACCTTTCTGGCCGGGGAACGTGGGAAAGCCGTGGAATTCCAGGACTAAGGGCCCTATCACTGCTTCCAGCAGTGGCAGCAGGGATGAGCTGATCTTGACCGATTCCTTCCCCTCCTGCCCTCTGCCCGCTGTCCTCAGGGAGGGCAGATCCCATTCCAGAAGAAAGCGCCAAGCAGCCCCTTTCCTGGAGCCAGGGAGTAAGATTTCCAGGGTGGGCACGGGGCACTGGCAGTCCTGCAGACCCCAGGCCCAAGGGCCCAGAGGGAGGAGCACCCAGCTTCTAATCTGAGACCCCTTGCTCCCCTCCTCTCCTCTCCATGTGGACTATTTAAAGAACCCAGGCTAGGGAGCCCTCCCCCTATCTGGGCCTCAGTCTCAGGCTCTGTAAAAACAAGGGGATTGATCTCCACAATTCTTAGGGCTTCGGTCACCTTTGAGACGTGGGATCCAAAGCCTGAGAGGAGAGGGCCTTCCCTGGGCTCACACAGCAAGCGGCAGCCAAGCTGGCTTGCTCTCCCTTTCCGTATTGCCCCCTCCTCCCCTCACTCCCACCCATCGTGGCCATTCGCCCCCCCCAGCCTCTTCTCTGGGGCACCTGGAGACCTTGGTCAGTGTGAGCTCAGGGCGAGGGGGAAGAGGAACAAGAGCCCGGGGGCCGTGTCCCAGGAGAAACCCACCCACCCACCCACACACACACACACACACCATCTCAAATATCAGAAATCTCTATGTGATGCTTTCCAGGGCCCAGCCCTTAAAGAGGACACGATGGCTAAGGCGAGGGGTCCACAGCTGCTTCCCATCAGCTGCCGAGAAAAGGGACACAAGCCTGGAGAGTGGATCGGGCTCCTCTTCTTCCCTGGAACAATGAGTCAGCTGTGCTTCCTCCCTGACCCAGGGCCATTTTCTTTCCCATCCACCCTTGCCTCCTCTGGGCCCCAGGCGGAGGCTGAAATCCAGAAGGCCCCTTAGAGGTCATCTAGTCTAACTCCCTCATTTTAGGGAGAAGGAAACCCCAAACCCCAAACCCCAACCCCCCGAGGGTGGCTGGGTGACCTCGCCCAAGGCCCCGACAAGCCAGCAGCGCCATTTTTCTTTGTAGCAGTAAGAGCTGCATTTTGGATAATTGGCACTAAATGACGTCCTCTGTTCCCAATCTCAAAGTGCTTCCCTCAGAACTCCCCATACTGGGAGGCACAGAGGGCAAGGAGTATTATATTGCCCCTATTCTGCAGAGGAGGAAACTGGGGGGCAGGGAGACAGACAGGCAGATGATACAGAGGCCCAGAGAGAGAGAAAGAGGGAAGGAGAATGAGAGGAGGGAGGGAGAGAGAAAGTAGGGAGTGAGAAAAGAAGAGGGGGAAGAACTGTAGGAAGAACTTTCCATATAACCTCCTCCCCCTCCCCAATCAGGATCAGCCCCCCCCCCCACACCCAGTACCAGTGCATCTCTGGAAGGGACAGTCCTTCCCTCTCCCCTAGAAGAAGGACTTGGGTTATAACATCTCTTTTCTAGAAAGAATTCCAGGCTAGGCATGAAGAGACATAGCTTTCAGACTCCCTGCTGCTCCTTACTTGCTGGGTGGTTCAGTGAGCAAACCACCTTCCCATCTGGGCCTCAGTTTCTCCATCATTTTATAGGAGATAATGGTTACTGCCTTTGCCTCATTCACAGGGCCTTAGCAGGATCAAATGTCACCCCAGGTGGTAGAAGGGTGTGTTAGAAATGATGTCCCTAGGAAAACTCAGGGCTCTATATAGAGTTGGAGGAGGTAACAGGTCACAGAGAGACGAGAGCTGAGTTTAGCACCCAGTGAACTGGGTTTGAATCTTGGCTCTGACCCAAGTGATTGACAAATTTACTTGGCTTCTCTATGCCTCAGTTTACTTATCTGTAAAATGAAGGGGTTGGGCAAGAGGTCTCTAAAGTCCTATCTGACTCTAAGAAAAGATTTCATGATTAGACTCCAGCTCCTCATGTTAACAGGCTGTGTTAAGTGTGGGCAATTGCTTTACTTCTCAGTTTTTGCCCTTAGAGGGCAAAGAGATGGGGGTAGACTCTGCGGCCTATTCCTGCTGTGACTTCTCTCACATTGGGTATGGTGGGAGTGGCATGTGCTCATGAGGAAGAACATACTCGTGATTGGGGGCATAACTCACCTTCCTGCATGAAACTCTGGACCTAAAATGGCAGGAAGTCATCCACTTCCACCCTGAGGAAGGGGTCACACAAGGCCCGGATGCGCCAGACTGTGCTTTGGCCAATGAGTGGGGGAAGAACTTTCTCATAGGGAGTGGGGTTCACGACATAGAGATAAAACAGGACACTGAAGATGGACAGGGCCACGCCTGCCTTAGACAAGATTGCCCAGGATTTCCTAAGGGGAGAAAAGGGAAGAGGAGAGAGAAGGTAGGAATGAAGTTACTCCCTGACACTGCTCTCCAGGGGAGGGCATACTAGCTTGGTATAAAGAGCATAGGATTTAGATAAGAATCCCAACTCTCATTAATTTCCTATGGGACCCTGGGTTAGATGTTAAGCCTCAGGTTCCTATTATATAAGAGACTTTGATTAGATGATTCTTAAGGTTCCTTTCAGCTCTGATGTTCTATATTCTAGTTCCTATGTTCCATGTTCTAGGAGCTTATCCAGCCCAGATATTTTATGTTCTAAAATTTCTTCTAGCTCTGACATTCTATGTTCCAAGGCTCCTCCCACCACTGACTTTTTTATTGCTTTAACTTTGGGGGGTTCAAAAAGACCTAACTGAATTGCCAAAGAAGAGAATTCCAGACCCGTCCCCAACACTTACTACTAGGTACACTAGGAATTGGGCTAGGAGCTTTGTCTTTTTTTTTTTTATTTTTAACCCTCACCTTTCATCTTCTAAGGCACAACCAACAGTAAGGGCTAGGTAATTGGGGGTTAAATGACTTTCCCAAGGTCACATGGCTAGGGAGTGTCTGAGGCCAGATTTGAACTTGGGAGCTGCCACCTCTAGGAGAGGAGCTCATTACTTCCAGAGGCAGGCTGTTTAAGTGTTGGATAGCTCTAATTATTAGAAGGCTTCCCCCTCCCTTCCTCAACTCCTCCTGGCTATTAGAAGTTTATCACTGGGATATCTAGGCGGCTCAGTGGATTGAGAGCCAGGCCTAGAGAGGAGAGCTCCTGGGTTCAGATATTTCCTAGTTGTGTGACCTTGGGCTAGTCATTTAACCCCCTAATGCCTAGCTCTTGCCATTCTTGTTTTTGACCTGATACTAGGACAGAAGGTAAGGGTTTTAAAAACAGATCATTGCTCTCTAGGATGAACTTGCCCAATTCCTTAAGCTGATTCCTATCTAACTTGGTCTCAAGGCCCCTTGTCCATCCTTGTTTCCTTTCTTCAGACCCGCTCCAGTTTGTCAATATCCTCCCTAAAATGTGGTACCCAGAAGTACCCGAGCCTCTTTGGGGGCAGAGGCCAGTAGGGCTATCACCTCTTTGTTCCTGGATACCCTGACTCTCGAGGCAACCTAAGATTCAATGGACTTTCTCGCTGCCACACCATACTGCTGAGTCATATGGACCTTGTAGCTCACTGAGATCCTCAGATCTTTTTCAGGCAAACTGCTGTCACCCATTTGTGAAGTTGATTAAATGTGTGACTACGTTTCCTCCGTATCAAGTATCCTTTATTAGGTTTAGTCCAAAATTCTAGCCTGCCAGGGTCTTTATTTGGATCCTCATGCATCACCCATCCCCAATAGTCTGTCCTCAGTCTGTACTTCTATCCAAGTGACCCCTAAAAATGTTGGGCAGCAGAGGGCCAAGAACAGATCCCAGAGGTATTCCACTGGAACCATTCACCGTGCCTCCTTATGGCTTAGACAGCAAGCCCACCCCTGATTGGTGTCAAGGTTTGTTGCTCCAGAGCGGAAGGTGCATTGATGTGATGCCAACCCAAACTACTCCTGAATGTCCTCACCCTTGGGTGGTCTCCCATAGAATGTAGAACTTATGGATGCCTGGAAGACCAGCTCTACCTACCCGGACCACGTCTGGCTATCTTCTTTGACAGGGGAGGTTGGTTGAGGCTTCTAGGGCAGAAGGACAGAGTGAGGAGCTTATTAGGAGCTGGAAACTGGAAGAGACCTTGAAGATAACAAATTCACTGTCCTCCCATTTAAAACGGAGGCGGTTGAGACATTATGGCAGCTAGGTGGCACAAGGAATAGAGTACCACATTTGGAGTCAGGAAGCCTCATCTTCCCGAGTCCAATTGGGCCTCAGACTCTTACTAGCTGAGTGACCTTGGGCAAGTCACTTCACCCTGTTTTCTTTAGTCTGCAAAATAAGCTGCAGAAGGAAATGGCAAATCAGTCCGGTATCTTTGCCAAGAAAACCCAAATGGAATCCTGAAGAGTGGTACACAATGGGATTGGAGTCATTGGGTGATGGATGCTAAGATTACGTATTTTGAGAGTTGGAAGGGGCTTCAGAGACCATTTAGGTCAAAATCACAATGACTCTGATTTTAAGCATGATCTCCCAGTTTGTTATTACTCTGAATGTTCTGTGTGTTCACATCCCCTTTCTCTACTGACAGCTCATTACAAGCCACTCTCAGTCATCAAAGCAGATTCCCTAAGGGAGACAACATCCATGGAGAAAAGGTGCACTTCTTATGAAAAAAGCTCGGTTAAAGAGTGGGCACCTGAGAAGGGGCACTGGGTGGGCACAGGGCCAGATTCAAGTAAGTCCCAAGTGGGGAACTGTCTAGGACAGCCTGGGGCACATCAGCATTTCTTAAGGGATTGTGGGATATCAGGTGGGCAGCACGGAAACCTCAGGCCACAGAACATAGATCAGGGCTATGAGGGGGCTTAGAGATCATCCAGCCTAGTGGTTCTCAGCCCCAGGGGAGTGGGGAAGGGGACAGATGGAGTTATTGCTAGGAGTCTGTGACCCAAGCATTATCATTGAATTTTATCTCAAACCAACAAAATGTGCAACGTGAGCAGTTCTCTCTCTCTCTCTCTCTCTCTCTCTCTCTCTCTCTCTCTCTCTCTCTCTCTCTCTCTCTCTCTCTCTCTCTCCCTCTCCCTCTCTCTTTCTCTCTGTCCCTCTGTCTCTCTGTCCCTCTGTCTCTGTCTCTGTCTCTGTCTCTCTTTCTCTCTCTCTCTCTCTCTCTCTCTCTCTCTCTTTCTCTCTCTCTTTCTCTCTCTTTCTCTCTCTCTCTCTCTGTCTGTCTCTCTGTCTCTGTCTGTCTGTCTCTCTGTCTCTTTCTGTCTCTGTCTCTCTATCTCTCTCTCTCTGTCTCTGTCTGTCTGTCTCTCTGTCTCTTTCTGTCTCTGTCTCTCTATCTCTCTGTCTCTGTCTGTCTGTCTGTCTCTGTCTCTCTCTCTCTGTCTCTGTCTGTCTGTCTGTCTCTCTCTCTGTCTCTCTTTCTGTCTCTGTCTGTCTGTCTGTCTGTCTGTCTGTCTGTCTGTCTCTCTCTCTGTCTCTCTTTCTGTCTCTGTCTGTCTGTCTGTCTGTCTGTCTGTCTGTCTCTCTCTCTCTCATGGTTTCGGAAACTTTGACATTCAAGAGACGACTTGAAAATGTTGGGAAATAATGCCCAAACCCTCCCCTCTTCTCCTGGACTTTTCCTGATGGGGAAATTGAGATCCAGAAAGGGAAAGTTCCCTGAGCTTCACTATGCTGTGGGGCTAGTCTGCTCTGCTCTCCTTCACTGAAAGGATGGATGGAGGCAGGGAGGGATGAAGAGAGTGCTCACCTTCTTCTCTTGGATACGAAAGCTTTTCCTTTTTAGATTTTGGTACTGGGCCTGGTCCCTGCACAAATCCAAGATAGCAGAGATTGTTCCAAACATCTTGGGGGATCCAGTTTTCTGTGGGCACAGTTCTGCTCTCCATGGAGGTGTGGTTGAAGAGGGGAAGGGGTGTTCTGGGATAAAGGTGGCAACGATGTGTGTCACATTGGAGACCCCCTTCCTCACACTTCCCTTATTCTTTGCACTTTGGGGAGGTCTGCGGGGTAGCTAATAAGGCTTTGCAGCTCAGCTCTCCTGATCTCTGGTTATCTGAGGTGGGGAAGGAGGAGGGATGGGGATGGGCAGCCCTGGAAAACTCATGACCCCACTCAGGAGGGTGCTGTTTGCCCATATTCACCGAAGAATTTCCATTTGGATGTCTTCTACCTCATCTAACACATCTCGGATATCCTTTTTGAGAGTCTGAAACCCAGAAGAGAGGAAAGAGCATCTGTAGTTTCTCAGTCCCCTCCTGCCCCCCCCCCCCCCACTGCTTCTAGGTCCTGAGCCCCCCCTTCCCCCAGCCCATTTGTCCCTATGCCCCTCCTCCTGGGCCCATCTCCCAATTTCATCTTTTTCTCCATTCTACTGCCCTCTGCTGGCTCCATCTGCCCCATCCTTCTTCCCTCTCTCTCCATCCCCCCAACTCGACTTCCTCTTTCCTCCTTTCTCAGGACACATAGGCCACTGCCCTAAATGCTTGGGGATCTGTGTGGGTGCTGCTTTTCTGAGATGTTCAGACTTTGCAGCAGCCCCAAGCTTGGGTTTCCCATAGTCCTCTCTGCCTCTTCCTCTGCCCCACCCTTTGCCCAGGTAGGGGCTCCCCAGAGGTCTAGGTGTGGCCAGTTGCCTTCTGCACTCTGCCCCCAGTTCCCACCCAAGAGACAGGTGCGCCTACCAGAAGTCCTTCAGCTTGGTCATTCAAGGACATGTGTACTTCACTCATGCCTTCCCACACCTGAGCAGGGAGGAACAACAGACTTGGCCACCTCATAGAACTCTTCACCCTTCTTCCACCTTCTTCTACCATCTCACCCCATCCACCACGGTGGACTCTACACTGGCTAGTCACTTATTGGTCCGTAGGATTCTGCATTCTTCTAGGAACCAGAAAGGCTGGGTGTGATGCTTGGCTCTGACAGCTATGGGACCTTGGGCAAAAGTCCCTTAACATTCCCAAGCCTCAATTTCCTCATCTGTAAAATGGGAATGAGTGCTTATCTCCCAGGGCTGTTGGGAGGACAGTGCCTCAACCACCTCAGATGGCTTCAATATTGAGAGTTATCTTCTCCATCGCTAACACCATCAACTTCTTTTTTCTTTAAACCTTTACCTTCCGTCTTGGAGTCAATATTGTGTATTGGTTCCAAGGCAGAAGAGTGGTAAGGACTAGGCAATGGGGGTTAAGTGACTTGCCCAGGGTCACACAGCTAGGAAGTGGCTGAGGTCAGATTTGAACCCAGGATCTCCCATCTCTAGGCCTGGCTCTCAATCCACTGAGCTACCCAGCTGTCCAACACCATCAGCTTCTTAAGAATATTCTCAATCTGGGAGAACAGCAAAGAGGCTCTCAGCTGAGAATGAGGAATTACTCTTGTTTGGTTGGGTCTGACTTTCCAGGATTTCATTTGGGGTTTTCTCAGCAAAGATATGGAGCAGTTTGCCATTTCCTCGTCTAGCTCATTTTTTCAGATGAGGGAACTGAGGCAAACAGGGTTCAATGATTTTGCCCCCCTGGAATAAGGAGACCTGGGTTCAAATCTTGACTCTGCTACTCACATGTGATTCTCTTTCAACCTCATTTCCTCATGGGTTAAAGGAGGATTGGATGATCTGATGATCTCTAAGGGCTCTTCTGGCTCTGATATCCTATATTATCTGAGGCTTTGAAGCAAGAGGAAAGGTGCTTGTGGGTGGGGCCTGAGATGGCGCAGTTCCTAAGCATGAGCACAAGGTGGTGCAGTGACTCCACACTTGCCCACAGCCTTATAGAGTCCATTCATACCAACTGCTCCCTTTTGTTTAATAATAACGTTGATAGGGTGCTTACCATGTGCCAGGCACTGTGCTAAGTGCTTTGCAATTCCTGTCTCATTTGATACAACAATTCTGGGAAGCATTAGTAAGTGACTAAGGAGGATTTGAACTCAGATCTCCCTGACTCCAGGTCCAGCACACTCCTACTCCTGAACCTCCCTGTTGCCTCACTGATTTCAGGGATCCTTGAATTTTACAAATGAAGACTGAGCAAAAGTATTTTTAAATGGTTTGAGATGATCAAAACAATGTTTCTAATGTTTAGCAATTTAGTATCAGGCTCTGAGAGGGTGTGACTAGCTCAGACACTGAGAGACAAACAGCCAATATTATTCCCTGGAATTGAAGTATTTGAGCATCTTGGCAACAAAATCTAACCATGCTCGAAATCAAGACTTAGAATGTTTGCAACAAAGTGACTTAGCCTGAGCGACTCCCTCCGAGTTCTAGAAACATTCTAATCTTAAAGATGGATGTGGCTTCGAATTTTAGAAACAAAGTATTAGCCAATCTAAGAAAAAGGTCTCAGGGTTTCCGAGACAGAGTAGCGGAGACTTTGAGACAAACTCCGTTAGAAACAGTGTCGGAATTTCCCAGGGTTTCACTCTTTATTCAATGAACTCTTTAGAAACACAGTGTCATCGTGTCCAATCTGTAGCAGATTGCTTGTCACTTCAGAGACCGGGAGGGGACAGTGAAAGTTTGGCTCAGACTCAAAAAAGGTTAAAAAGAGTTTTCCATATAATTGAGGGAAAAAAGAAAATATTAGTTAAAAAAAGAAAAATAGTGTCAGATTCTTAGAAGTATGTTGAGCCTGACAGAGGGCTAGAATCCAGGCTTTTAGAAACTGAATCTTAAATGTAGCTGGAAGGTTTGAATTTGAATCTCATTGTTGTCAGATGTTATCTATGGACAAATCCTAGAAGACTCTGAGCCTCACTTTCCCCATCTGTAAAATGGGTATAATAATATTATAGAAATCTTCATTAGATCATACATTCATAGATTCAAAAGGGTCTTATCAAGAGATCGTCTTGTGCAGCCCTTTCAGTTTTGTAGATGGGGAAGCTGAGGCCTGAGAAGCGGAAGGAGCTGGTCAAACTCTCACACAGCTATTTTTTTTTAACCCTTACCTTCTGTCTTGGAGTCAATACTGTGTATTGGTTCCAAGGCAGAAGAGCGGAAAGGGCTAGGCAATGGGGGTCAAGTGACTTGCCCAGGGTCACACAGCTCTGAAGTATCTGAGGCCAGATTTGAACCTAGGACCTGGCTCTTAATCCACTGAGCTACCCAGCTGCCCCCTTGTTCTATGTTTTTCATGGTTCACAGCCAGGATTCAGCCTCAGGTCTCCTGGTCACCAGACTGTGGGAGGCTCTTGGTCCCTGTTACTGCCTTGAACACTTTTCACAACCACAGAGCTTGGCAAACCAATTGGAGCAGCAGTTGCTATTATTATCACTTGTATTTGGGAGGCATTCAGAGGCAGGACAGTTCCCAGGAGTGTAAAGATTCGGGCTCTAGTTGCTCACTGGCCCACGGACCACCAATGGGAACATGTGGACTAGGTCAAAGTCTGGGGTGGAGCTGGGCCAGTTTGTGTGGGAGGCTGGTGAAGGGATGGATGACCCACCCTTAGAGAAACCACTCACCTGAGGAGATTGGTTTATCTCTGTGATGGATGTCTTCTTTCTGTCATAGGACAGCCTCATTTGATGCAGCTCTTTCTGGAGGTCAGGAAGGGGGACCTTAGGAGGGTGGCTCAGTGCCCTTGGGTGGGGGCAGTGCCAAGGTAGATGGTGGCACTCCCAGGAATGGAGCAGGAATCCCAAGGAGCTGTGTGTCCCATATCAATGGGCTTGAACCACCCTCAGCTTCATATCCTCTGCCCTCTGCCAACTCCATTCTAAGCTCCATGCCCTTCCTCGAAGGCAGATGGGGGTGAGATGATGGGGAAAATAGAGGAAAATCAGGAAGAGTGGGGAATCATCTAGTAGCAGGTAGTGCTTGCAGGAGAATGGGGGGATTCTGTTTGGAGGCTTGCCCTTCCTGCCTGGGATGGGTCATAGAGAGCCAACAACGACCTCTTCTCTCCCTCCCATGAAGGATCCCAATACTTAAGAGTTCTCAGTCTTGGCACTGCACCTTCCTGCCCCTGGGCATATTTCTGGAGGTACCTTTAGGAATATAAGCCTGTAGGCTGGGGGAGACCCTCCAGATCATTTGGTTCAACTCTGAGGAAACTGAGGCTCAAAGTCTTGTCCAATATCACCCAGGGATAGTGAGAAGCAAGACTTATGCCCAGGTCCTAGACCAGACATCCACTTTTCATCACACTGAGCTTGCTCTGGGATTGGAGGTCAATGAGGACCAGCAGCAAAGGGACAAGTGGTCCCTCTAGGACTGTAGTGGTGGACCTATGGCATGTGTGCCAGAGGGGGCACTCAAAGTCCTAGGGCATGTGCACTGTTGCCCCAGCACAGAGTTCACCAGTTTGTTACTAGAAAGTCAGAGGGATGTGGGTCTGGGCTGCTCCCCTCCCATCTCCACACACACCTGGGGACAGTTCTCACATCACCCACCCCTCTAAAAGGTTCACCATCACTGCTGTAGACTCTAAGCTGCTTTTTGTCTTACCTGAGGCTTCTCTGTGTAGTGGGTCTCTCGAGGGCAGATTTTTTGTTTTAGCACCCGTACTGTTCTTGGGTCCTCCATCATCTGGGGACAGTCCTTTTCCTGGGACATTCCAGGGAGCCCCCATTAAAGTAATCTACCACAGCTGGATCAGGGTGGGGGGAGACTTCTCATTCTTCTCCCTTCTCCCACAACCTCTGACCTTCCCCCACCCATAAGTCATTTCCACTCCCATGACTCCCCTTGCCCCTGCTCAAGAGCCTTCTTCCTCTTCAGATCTTCCCCCCACCCCTTCCATGGGTTATTGGTAAGACAGGCACTTACCCAGGCCAGAATCTGTAACTGGCGCTGATGATTGGGGCACAGGGGGTCAAAGTCCTGCCTCATGTCTGTGGGATCCATAAACTCTTCGAGTCGTTCCCTCAGCTCTTGATTCACATTTTTCTAGAAAGAGAGATTGAGAAGGTAGCTGGGTGGCTCAGTGGATTGAGAGCTATGCCCAGAGATGGGAGGTCCTGGGTTCAAATCTGACCTCAGACACTTCCTAGCTGTGTGACCCTGGGCAAGTCACTTGACCCCCATTGCCCAGCCCTTACCACTCGTCTGCCTTGGAACCAATACATAGTATTGATTCTAAGATGGAAGGGAGAGAGAGAGAGAGAGAGAGAGAGAGAGAGAGAGAGAGAGAGAGAGAGAGAGAGAGAGAGAGAGAGAGAGAGAGAGAGAGAGAGAGAGGGAGAGAGAGAGATATTGAGAGGATACCTCTGGACGGAGTCAGAGGAACTGGTTCAATTCCTAGCTCTGTGACTTACTATCCATGATATCTTAGGCAGGTCCCTTAATGTTTCTGGGTCTCATGTGAAATGAATGAGTTGGATTCGATAGCCTAAGGTTCCTTTCATTGCTAAATCTCATGAAACTGGAGGAAGCCTAATGGACCCATTTTTCTGATGGGAACACCAAGTCTCTGCTGCTGTCCCTCTTCTTTCTTTTTCTTGCCTTTCTCTATGTGGCCACGGATGGGATAAAACCAGAAGGTCCAGCACACTAAACTCTGCTCGAAGGCTGACTATGGTCTCTGAGCTCAGGTCGCTTCAGCAATCTCACAGCAGCCTCTGGGTCCCTGTGAGCCCTGCCTACCAAGGAGGGGCTGGGGTTCTCCAGAGCTCTGCCATTAAGGGCAGGGCAGAGGACAACAGGAAGCAAAGGAGAATGGGGCCAGGAGCAGCCCACGTCTCATCTGAAGCGAGCTACCTGGCTGTGAAAGAAGTTCTAGGAAGTTCCAGACCTGAGGGAAACTGGGCAAGAATCAAGTCTCAAAGGCAAGTCCTCCCTAATCTCTCCTTCTTCACCTACTAACATGGTTCTAGGATCTAGAGCTGAGAGGAGCTTTAGAACAGAGACCATCAGAGCTCTCATTTTATATATAGGGAAGCTGAGGCCCCGAGAAAGGAATGGAGGTACCCATAGTTACACAGACTGGGTATTTCAACTACATTCAACTTACACCTGACTGAATCTGGAGCTCTTCTGTCTGTACCCCATGAGCTTGTACCCAGAGAAGTGAAGAGACTGGGCCAAGGTCACCCAGCCTGCTAGTGGCAAAGACTAGATCTCTCCACCACTCTCTCCCTCCTCCTTCTCTAATCTGAAGTGTTTCCCCTCCCTATTAACTCCTTCCCTGTTGCCTATAAATTCCCCCCACATTTCCCTGATCATTCCAAAACCTTCCCTAGACCCTACTGCCCTTGCTGATGATCATCCCATTTCTCTCCTTCCTTTCTCAGTCAATACTCTGATAACTAATGTCTAGAGTTAGATTTGAACTCAGGCCTTCTGACTCTAGCCCCTGCTAGAGTCACCTAGCTGTTGAATGGACTCTTGTAATATAGAGTCTCAGCCTCAAGTTTTTCTCCATCTCTAGTCCATCTTCTCCCCAGTTGCCAGGTTATTTTCCTTAAGTGAAGAATTGACCATCATGCCCCCTCACTTGCCAGACCCCAGTGGCTCCTTGTTATGTCTGGGACTGCATCGAAACTTCTCTTTTATTTGGCACTTAAAGGTCTCATCCTATCTTCCCAACCTCATTCTGCAGCCAAACTGGTCTCTTTGCTGTTTTTTATACCAGATATTTATTTTCCCATCTCTGTGCCTTTGCCCAGGCTGTCTCCTACACCAGGAATACACTCTCTTCTTCTCACCTTTATTTCCTGAGAATCCTGGTTTCCTTTAAGAATCCATTCACATGTCACCTTCTACCTGAAGCCTTCCCTTATTCCAAGTTGCTTTTGCCTCCATGCCCCCCCCCAGACTACCTTGTACATACAACCTATCCTGTATACACCTATGTGTTGTCTTCCTTTCTAGAATATAAGCTCTTGAGGGTAGCGATTGTTTTACTTTTTGTCTTTGAATCTTCATCACTTGGCACAAGGCCCAGTACACAGTAGGTGCTTAATTTTTGTTGAGTAATCATCACAGTAGATCATTGGGACTAGAGTCAGGGAGTACCTGAATTCAAATCTAGCCTTAGATGTTTATTAGCTGAATGACCCTGGACAAGTCACTTAACTTCTGTCTGCTTCAATCTCTTCAGCTATAACTTGGATTGATTAATAGAGCTGACCTCACAGGGTTGTTGAGGATGAAATGAGAGAATAATTGGGTTTTATTTATTAAGTGCTCAGCACTGAGTAGGTGCCATAGAAATGCTGATCCTCTTCCTCCCCACCCCTTTCCCAGGGAGAAAAATGGGAAAAGAAGAGCTGTGTCAGAAGGACCATACATAGTGAATGGATCTTCCCACCTGGCTCAGAGACAACAAAGCCATTGGCTCAGATTTCCTCTAATCACACCCTCCTCCCATCAGAGGGGAAGCTCCTTGAGGGCAGGGACTGCTTTTCCCTTAGTATGGCAGCCTTCTTGGTACGCAGGCTGTTAATTGTTAGGTTTTCTTTTTCTTTTTTTAAACTCTTACCGTCTGTCTTGGGATAAATACTGTGTATTGGTTCCAAGGCCGAAGAGTGGTGAGGGCTAGGCAATGGGGGTTAAGTGACTTGCCCAGGGTCACACAGCTAGGAAGTGTCTGAGGTCAAATTTGAACCCAGGACCTCCTGTCTCTAGGCCTGGCTCTCAATCCACTGAGCTGCCCAGCTGCCCCCTATGCTTTGGGTTTCCAAGACAGAGTCTGCATTTAGTGTTTTGCTTTTTTCCCCTTCTCAGGGTCCCAATAGGATCTTAAATAAATAGCTTTTTAAGGAACCAGAAACCCAGTCTGCTCATTTTTCATTTGGGGAAACTAGGCACAGGTTAGGTGATACGCCCCGGGGAGTTGAACTGGGCTCTTCTGGACTCTACTATCAACTACCTAGCATCATTCAGCTTGAGGACAGTTTAAGGGTGCTTTGGGATGGGGGGGCCCTACCAGTCTTTGGTTGCTCTGCTCTAGCTCCAGGATGGTGTTCCTCTCCTCAAAGGGGCGCAAGTTCACCACTGAGCACCGAAGAAGCCTGGGTTGGCCTGGTACCCGGTGAGCCGTCATAGGCGGTGGGGGTGGTGGTGGAGGTGGTGGGTATGGTTGTAATCTCTCTCTGTTGCTGGAGGAAGCAAGGGTACAGCATAGTCAGTACTCAGGAGCTGGCATTGGTTTGGGGCCACACTGTGAAGATGGGGCATGCTAGAAGGGGCAGCCCCTAGGACGTGATGTGTGTGTGTATTTTGTGCCTACCTTGGTCATATGAACAGTGGGAAGCTGAAGATACAATGGAGGGTGAGCAACACAGTGTATAAGATTAAGGACTTGCAGGCAGGGTGTAGGGCTCAGGAATGGTGGATTGAGGGCCTAGTGGGGCTGGCATGGGATGGAGCACTTGGGGAAAGGTCACTGGAGGGTAATGGCGCTGGAGATCTCACATGAGGTTATCAGGTCTCAGAAGACAAGGTGTCCTTCTCCCCCAGGAGCCTTCCTTTGGCAAGACTCACTATGCACATGCCTAGGTAATCTGGTGGAAGGCATTTGCCTTTGACTTCTTTAGAGGTGGTAGCCCTCTCATATCTACTCCTAGGACCAAAGCTTCAGTGTCCTAGATTGGAGAACTCCCAGAGCTGGTCACTGACAGCCCTAGGCCAATGAGCCGGGCAGAAGACAATGAGGAGGGTGGGAAAGAGAGGAACTCTGGGATAGTCACTTCTGGAGAGATATCCCTCATGATGGACTAAGAAAGATCCACGATTAGAATTCCCAGGAACTTGAACCCACATGAAAAGTCTGGGGTCTGCCTACTTTATCACTCTAGGACTGACTGCTCTCCTCTCCCTGGGTCTGCCTCTTTCTCTCTTGACTCTCCCACCTTCTTTCCTTGCCTGTCCCATGTCTCTCCCTGGTCCTTCACATCTGTTTTCTCTCTCTCACTCTACTTCTTTATCTCTGTCTCTCTTCTCTTATCTCTGCCTGCTTTTTAGCATTTCTCTCTTTGCTACTTTTCTCTCCTGACTGTCTTGCCTCAGTCTCTGCTCTCTGTGCCTCTCAAATCTTGTTTTCTCTCTCTCAATGTCTTTCTGTTTCTCTTTATCTCTTTTTCTGAATTTCTGTCTTTTATTTCTTCTCTTTTTTTGTGTCTGTAGCAAGACTCTCACAAGCTGTGGTATTTTCCCTCCCTAAAAGTCTCCCTCCACTAGCAGTAGCAATTAGAGAAGATAAAGGAATTGAAGGCATCAAAATAGGTGAGGAGGAGACCAAGTTATCACTCTTTGTGGATGACATGATGGTCTACTTAAAGAATCCTAGAGATTCAACCAAAAAGCTAATTGAAATAATCAACAACTTTAGCAAAGTAGCAGGATACAAAATAAACCCACATAAATCATCAGCTTTTCTATATATCTCCAACCCAGCTCAGCAGCAAGAACTAGAAAGAGAAATCCCATTCAAAATCACCTTAGACAAAATAAAATACCTAGGAATCTACCTCCCAAGACAAACACAGGAACTATATGAACACAACTACAAAACACTCGCCACACAACTAAAACTAGACTTGAACAAATGGAAAAACATTAACTGCTCATGGATAGGACGAGCCAATATAATAAAAATGACCATCCTACCCAAACTTATTTATCTATTTAGTGCCATACCCATTGAACTACCAAAATACTTCTTCACTGATTTAGAAAAAACCATAACAAAGTTCATTTGGAAGAACAAAAGATCAAGGATATCCAGGGAAATAATGAAAAAAAAAACACATATGATGGGGGCCTTGCAGTCCCAGACCTTAAACTATATTACAAAGCAGCAGTCATCAAAACAATTTGGTACTGGCTAAGAAACAGAAAGGAAGATCAGTGGAATAGACTGGGGGAAAGCGACCTCAGCAAGACAGTATATGATAAACCCAAAGATCCCAGCTTTTGGGACAAAAATCCACTATTCGATAAAAACTGCTGGGAAAATTAGAAGACAGTGTGGGAGAGACTAGGAATAGATCAACACCTCACACCCTACACCAAGATAAATTCAAAATGGGTGAGTGACTTAAACATAAAGAAGGAAACCATAAGTAAATTGGGTAAACACAGAATAGTATACATGTCAGACCTTTGGGAGGGGAAAGGCTTTAAAACCAAGCAAGATATAGAAAGAATCACAAAATGTAAAATAAATAATTTTGACTACATCAAACTAAAAAGCTTTTGTACAAACAAAACCAATATAACTAAAATCAGAAGGGAAACAACAAATTGGGAAAAAATCTTCATAGAAACCTCTGACAAAGGTTTAATTACTCATATTTATAATGAGCTAAATCAATTGTACAAAAAATCAAGCCATTCTCCAATTGATAAATGGGCAAGGGAAATGGATAGGCAGTTCTCAGATAAAGAAATCAAAACTATTAACAAGCACATGAAGAAGTGCTCTACATCTCTTATAATCAGAGAGATGCAAATCAAAAGAGCTCAGAGGTATCACCTCACACCTAGCAGATTGGCTAACATGACAGCAAAGGAAAGTAATGAATGCTGGAGGGGATGTGGCAAAGTAGGGACATTAATTCATTGCTGGTGGAGTTGTGAACTGATCCAACCATTCTGGAGGGCAATTTGGAACTATGCCCAAAGGGCGACAAAAGAAGATCTACCCTTTGACCCAGCCATAGCACTGCTGGGTCTGTACCCCAAAGAGATAATGGACACAAAGACTTGTACAAAAATATTCATAGCTGCGCTCTTTGTGGTGGCCAAAACTGGAAAACGAGGGGATGCCCATCAATTGGGGAATGGCTGAACAAACTGTGGTATATGTTGGTGATGGAATACTATTGTGCTAAAAGGAATAATAAAGTGGAGAAGTTCCATGGAGACTGGAACAACCTCCAGGAAGTGATGCAGGGCGAGAGGAGCAGAACCAGGAGAACATTGTACACAGAGACTAATACACTGTGGTATAATCGAACGTAATGGACTTCTCCATTAGGGGCGGTGTAATGTCCCTGAACAACTTGCAGGGATCCAGGAGAAAAAAACACCATTCATAAGCAAAGGATAAACTATGGGAGTGGAAACACCGAGAAAAAGCAACTGCCTGAATACAGAGGTTGAGGGGACATGACTGAGGAGAGACTCTAAATGAACACTCTAATGCAAATACTATCAACAAAGCAATGGGTTCAAATCAAGAAAACATCTAACGCCCAGTGGACTTACGCGTCGGCTATGGGGGGTGGGGGGGAGGAAAAGAAAATGATCTATGTCTTTAATGAATAATGCTTGGAAATGATCAAATAAAATATATTAAAAAAAAAACAAATAAACTATTAAGGATCCTAAAAAAAAAAAAAGTCTCCCTCCTGCCCCTCCCCACAGACCTGAGTTGTGTGTGTATGGAGTGGAGGAGATGCTGGCTTCTGTCTGCCTTATACTTAAGTCTCCTGCCTGGTGCCTGGGCTTCTGTCCAGATCGCCAAGCTTTTGATGACCCAGAGCAGCCCCCAGCCTTCTTCCCTTAATGCTCTTGAGACGAGGAAACAGAGCTCTTTGAACCAATAGGAAACAGAGTATGTGAAGGCCAGAGAGATTTTGTGGCCATTTCCTGCCCCCTTTTTCCAAGGAGGGGGCACCGAGCTCACCTTCTAGACCCTGTCTAGTCCAATCCCCTACTTCTAGGGATGCTGAGGGAACTAGCTCAAGGTTAAGGGTCTAGCAAACAAAGAGAGCTGACACTTGAACTCAGACCTTCCTGCCTCTGAATGCAGACTCGGTTTCCCTGAGGTGATTGGGCATGTCCAGCCCCAACTCCTACAAAGCTCTGATCTCAGAAGATGAGGGAGCTGAGGTCTCTGTCCCTTCCCAGCCATTCTGAGGACTCCATTCGCCCAGGGTCCGGCTACCAGCTCCCACTTTGGGTACTTACAATTCCCCATGGGGGTTAGTCCAGAGGTCCTCATGCATCATGGATCCTGCTAGGAGAGACTCAGATATGGGCTACTGTTTGGGGCAGGGGAGTGGGAGCCTGAGACCACAGCCTGAGCACTCCCTTCCCACCCTGGCCTGGATAGAGGACCTCAGTCCTCCCCTCCTATGGACAACGCAGCTGCCCAGACGGTGGGCCAGAACTTGTCATAATGGGCTCAGGAGGAAGGGGCGGAGCCTGGCTGGGCTGGCCAGGAGGGTCACAATAGGCCCAGAGAAATGAATGGGAGAGGCCAGCTGGAAGCTGCTCTGCTCTGCACTGCCTCCTCCTCTAGTCCTTGCTGCTGCTCACAGTTCCACCACCAAACCCTTAAAGAGCTGGTTGGGATCTTAAAGGTGAACTGAGTTTACTCTACATCTATATGATAAATAAGGGGAAATCGACCGAGAGAAGGTACTAGAATTAAGGGAGACTGGGAAAGGCTTCCTGGAGAAAGTAGGAGCTGGGAGCGGCTACATGCCACAGTGGAGGCAGGAAGATCTGGGTTCAAATCAGACTAGAGACACTTCCTAGCTGTGTGACCCTGAGCAAGTCACTTAACCCCATTTGCCTTGCCCTTGCCCATCTGTCCTGGAGTTGTTACTAAGACTTAAAGTTAGGGATTCAAAAAAGAAGAAAGTGGGATTTGAGTTGGGGCTTGAAGGAAGCCAGGAGGCAGGGATGGGGAGGGAGTGTTCTAGCATGGGGGATGGCCAGAGAACATGTCAAGAACTGGGAGATGGGGCGTCTTGCTCATGGAGCAGCCTGGAGGCCAGGATCACTCTACTGAAGACTGTGATGGAGAAGGAGGTGTGAGGAGTTTGGAAAGGTAGGAAGGGGGGAGGTGGTGAAGAGCCTCGAAGGCCAAGCAGAGCATCTCATATCTGATCCCAGAGGCACCGGAGTTTGGAGCAAGGAGATGACATGATTGTTCTCTTGCTTTAGGAAAGCTTTGGACCGGAGTAGGGAGTCTTGAAGCAGGCAGAACTCCCAGCAGGCTGTGGGAATAGCCCAGGTGTGAGGTCGGGAGGGCCTGCACCAGGGTTCGAGCAGTATCAGAGGAGGGAAAAGGAGGCATTCCAGAGATGGTCCAAAGGTGAGATGGACAGGTTTGGGCCTCAGCTTGGACAAGGGGCTGAGAGACAGCCAGCACTCCAAGATGACACCTGATGGCCAGCCCAAGGGCTGGGAGGAGGAGGAGGAGGATGCCCTCCACAGTAAGAGGAAGGCACAGTTTAGGGAGAAAGATAGTGAGTTCTGCTTCGGAGATGTTAGATGTCAACTGGGCATCCAGTGCGAGATTAGAGATCTCTGGAGCAGCTGGGGCCAGACAAGTAAGCCGAGGGATGGAAGAGAATTCAGAGGCTGAGTCCAAACTGCCCTCATTTTACACATGGGGAAACTGAGTCCCAAGGAAGTGAAACTGACTTGCCCAAAGTCACCCAGGTGCCAAGCATCATTTGGTTTAACCCTCTCCTCCCCATGAAGAAATTCTTTAACTGTTTGCTGCCATCTTTTGTTTTAATGTCAACTTCCTTTCTGGATGCAGCAGTCCTTTCTCCCCTACCCCGAGGGCCTTGTAACGGAGAAGGGGAGAAAGTAGAGCCAGCCCAGCAAAGCCTGCCATATGTAATGGTCCACACCCAGAGTTCCTCGCCTGTAATTGTGGAAGAGAGGGAGGCCACTGGGCCTTCTCCCTCAGGTCCTCTCGGGCCGGCTTTGCCAGGAAAACAGAGTTTTCACTCATTGTTGGTCTTTCCATGGTCTTGGCTGTAGCCTGTGTGTGTGCGTGTGCGCCCGTGTGTGTGCGTGTGTGTGCGTGTGTGCATGTGTGTGCGCGCGCGCTCCTGTACATTTATCATTTCCCTCCCACTTTCTCATTTTCCAGATAAGGAAACGGAGGCCTGGAGGGGGAATGGATTTGCCTAAGGTCAGACTGATAGGAAGTGAGTGGCAGATCTGGGACGTGGATTCAGTTTTCTGACACCAGATCTCATGTTCTTTCTCTTCTCTCTACACTGACGGCTGTTCTGAATACAGAGGGCCCCTGGGAGAATGTTAAGGATGGGGGTGGCCCAAGACGTTCTCTGTGGTGGTGCTAATTAATAATAATAATAAAGAATCAGGAGACTCCAGGAATCCACGGTTCCATGACATTCTCCCCCGACACAAATCCCAAACCACAGTGCTTTTGTGGCATTGAAGAGGCCAAAATGATCCATTGCTGGGCAGCCAGGGCTTGACCAGCGGTGAGGCTGGTCCTTGGGTGAGAATCCCAGACCTTTCTAGACTGGTGGAAGGACAGGCCAGTAGGACGTAAGCCTGAGGAGGGCAGGGACTGTCTCATTGTTGTGTTTGCCTTTCTGGCACCGAGTACACGGGGCCTGCCATGTAGATTTGGGGCTTAAAGAGCTCTCATCGTCATCCATCTAGTCTCTTCCGTGGATTCGGAATATATCTTGAATCCAGAAGCGGTTGGGAGGCATAGAAGCCAGAGCACTGGCTCTGGAGTTAAGGAAGACTTGAGTTCAAATATGGCCACAAACACTTTCTAACTGTGACCCAGGCCAAGTCATTTCATCTCTGTAAAATGGGGTTAATAATAACACCTTTCTCCCAGGGTTGTGAAGATAAAATGAGATAATTGTGAAAT
>NC_077229.1:15220314-15235314 GCF_027887165.1 Monodelphis domestica | reverse complement strand
CCAGAAACAGATTTTGAACCCAGGTCCTTTGACTACAGAACCAGAGCCCTTCCTGCCATTTTATACATCTGGGGAAAAACAGTATCCCCAGAACTGCTAGTCTTCTGTGAGCAAAGACTTCAAGAAAACTCGGGTTTCTGACCCCGTTTCTGCTACAGTGAGGCATGGGAGGAAGACTCTTCTGGGTTGTAAGTAGGAGTGACTGCTCCAAGCTGGGGCATAAAAGATGCCTTCAGATGAGAGGAGTCAGGGTGAGAATGCCGGCTCTAACCAGCTCACAAAAGCCAATTGTTAAATTTTCAGTGGGAGCATTTATACCTTGAAAATCATTGAATGCTATAAATCAGACCTTGATCTATTATTTTGCTGATTGTTTAGACTTAATAAAATGATGGGGAAAATCTTAATAACCTAAAAAAGGAATCAAGTTTATATTCCCCCTGGAACCTGGGTCACTGATGATCTGAGCCTAACCCTTCATTGAACCAGAGGATCTAAGGTCAATGGCTGGAAAGGACTATTGACTCTGTTTGGTCCAATCCTCTCATTTTACAGAGGAGGAAACTGAAGCCTGGGGAAATGAGACTTGCCCAAGGTCACCCAGGAAACCAAAGGGTGATGCGGGGGATTTGAACCCAGATCCTCTGACTCTTCTTTCCACTTACCTTGCTTCCTCAGTGGTTCAGTCCCTAGTCCTCTCATATTCCTCTTCACCCACCTCTGGACACCCTCCAGTTTGTTTATTCTCTCTCTCAAATGTGAATCCCAGATCTGGATGCAATCTGGCTAAGGCAGAGAATTCTGACAATGACCACAAGATGGCAGTGAGTCCTCAGGGAATTGGACCATGCTTTGGGAAGGGGAGAGGAAGACTAGGGAAGGCTTCAGAAGGGACACTTCCTCATCTCCCAAAGGTGGCCCAGAGACTTGGGCCAGCCTAGGACAGCATGCCTAGAGTACAGACAAGAAAGGAAGGGGAGGAGAGAGTCATCTGGTGGAGGGCAAGAAGTGTAACATTCTAGAGGTGGGAATTTGGATGGGCAGTATTGGATCTGAAGCCAGAAAGACCCGAGTTCAAATTCTGACTCAGATTCTTATTAGTAGTGTGACCCCAGTGAAGTAACTTAAACCTCTGTGTGTCTCAGTTTCCCCATCTGTAAAAGAGGAGAATGAAAATACCTCACTTCCCTCCTCCCTTCAGGGGATAGAGAAACAAGGGATCCTCCAACCCTACCAGCTGGGGAACAGCCAGTCTGGGCTCCAATCTCAGCTCTGCAATTCACCAGCCCTCAGTTTCTCTAATCTATTAGAAGTATCATGAGGAGAATGTTGAGATAATGGCTTTGCAAATTTTAAAGCACCATAAAATGGTAGCTATAATTATCAGGTATAGCAGTGGCTAGTGAGGGGGACAGATTTCCTTGGGGAAGAAGAGGAAGAGAATTGGGCGTAAAGGTCAGTCAGGTGAGATTCTAGAGTGATCTGTCTCATTATCTGCCTGGTGAATATGTAGTTCAGCTGAGAGCTCCTGTGAGGCCTTTTTGGGATTCCTGTTCCCTCTCAGGGAAGGGGTATTGGGAAGAAGCCCAAACCACCACAAGAGGCACCAGGAATGGTCTTGCCATTCAGCTAGTCTATGATTCAGCCTGCGGATGGATGAAAAGCACAAGGCAATTCTCATATCTCCTGCACCTTGTGTGAATTTGGGAGTAAGAGCTAGACTCTTTGGTCTTGGGGCTTCTCTGAGGAAAGTCCTCTATTCCTGGACGTCTGGGGCTTCCCCCCCTCCCTTCAGGGGATAGAGAAACAAGGGACCCTCCAACCCTACCAGCTGGGGAACAGCCAGTCTGGGCTCCAATCTCAGCTCTGCCACTCACCAGCCCTGTCACCTTAGACAAACCACTTAGCCTAGCAGAGCCTCAGTTTCTCTAATCTATTAGCTACTCCAGTTTAGGAATCTGTACGTTAGGTGCTGTATTTGCTTTCTCCTCATTTCCTCAGAACTTTGCATTGTACCTGGCATATAGAAAGCAATTAAGAAACACTTGTAGATTGACTGATTGGTGATGAAGTCAATAAGCATTGATGAGGTATGTACTATTTGTCAGGCACTGTGCTAATCTTTGAGGATACAAAGAGGCAAAAACACAATCCCCATCATTAGAAAGTTTACATTATTTTTAACCCTTAATTTCCAATTTAGTATCAACTATAAGACAGAAGGACAAGGGCTAGGCAAACAGGGTTAAGAGACTTGTCAAGGGTCACCCAGCTAGGAAGTGTCTAGGATTCAGATTTGAACCCAGGTCCTCCTGCCTGCAGATCTGGAGCTCTATCCACTGTGCCACCTAGCTGTCCCTAGAGAGTATACACTTGTATAGGGGAGACCATGTGTTCACAAGCTGGTAGGTGGCCAATAACTTTACGGAATAGGCATGGGAATTGCCATCCTTACACTGTCTGACCTAACGAGTTGTTGGGAAGGTGCTGGCAAAGCCGAAGGGCCAGGGCCCTCCTCCACTTCTCCCTCAGCCACTTAACAAATCCTTGTTGGCTTTTACCCCTCACTCACTGGGACCCAGGGGCAAATCCCTTCCTTCTTTGAGGCTCAGCATGATCATCCCATCCACAAACCTGGACGATGTGCTGGGGATACAGAGACAACCATGCTGACAAGGCAGTGCCTGCCCTCAGGGGGCTTCCAGTCTAAAATCCCAGGTCTGAGTCTCCTCTTCCCTCCCCCACCCCCACAGAGTTATTTTGAGGAAGGCAAACTGTGAAGGCAGCCTGGTAGCCAGGATGGAGAGTTGCCTCAGAGTGGGGGGGGGGTGCAGAGCTGGCTGTGTGACCCTGGGAAAGCACGGGAATCCCCCCTGAGTGAATTCTCTAAATGGCAGAGCAGGTGCAGGTCCGGGCACTGGTAGAGGAAATTTCCTGGCTGGGGACTTTTCTACTGATGAAGGAAGTCACAGCTCCTGCCCTTCCCATCCCTCCTAAGCCCCACAGCAATGGACAGAAGAATGGCTCTGCTCATTCCCAGGATGACCTAGGACAAGCTCCTTCCCCGGTCAGTGCCTCAGTTTACCCAGCATTAAAGGAGGGGCTTGGCCTGGACGGCCTCTGAGCTCCCTTTCTCCCTTCTGGCTCCGGCTGCTCGGCTTCCTCCTTTCTCTCCTCTTCTCTCCCTCCTTCCTTTTCCACCACAACTGGAGTTCTGAGAAGTCCCAGTTGCTAAGCAGTGTCTCCCTCTCCGGACAGCCCGTTGCCATAGCAGCCGCTCCCCTGCCCCCTGGTTGCCATGACGCCCTCAGTGCACACCTGTCTGCCTGGTGGGCGGGGCTTGGAGCTTCTGCCTTCTGGATCCCCTCTTGGCTGCCCTGAATATGGAGAAGAGAGGGCTGATGCTCTTGCTCTGCTGTTCTTATCTGCCTGGGAGGCTCCTGCCCTGGCCCTTGGATACCTAGCTGTTGCCTGAAGTCTAGAACATCCTCCATTTTTCTGATCCAATTGAATGAGGGTTGGGTTCTGAGTCCTGGTTCTGCCATTTGGTGGCTTTGTGACCTAGGGCAAAACCTTTCCGCTTTCTCAGGCTCATTTTCTCTCATCTGCAAAATGGGTATAATTTGGAGGAAAATGCTTTATAAACCTCAAAGGGCTATTATCAGTGCATGTGATTTGTTGAGAGTCCCTCTTATTTCCATTAAGTACTTTCTTTACATGAATTAGGCAGTATAGACTGGGAATCAGGCAGTATAGACATTGAAAGAACACTTTCTGGTGTTGGATGACGTGAGTTCAAATATTACCTGTAGTGTGATTGTGGACAAGTCATTTTTATCATTCTGGGCCTGTTTCTTTATCTGTAAAATGAGGGAATTGAACTAGGTAGATGGCCTTTAAGATCCCTTCTTGTTCTAGACCCATGATCCTCTGGAGGTGAGGAAAAAACATTTAATAAGCACCTACTATATGCTGGGCACTGTGCCAAATGCTTTACAAATATTAACTCTCAACAGCCTTGGGAGGTGGGTGCTATTATTACCCTCATATTGAATTGAAGGAACCAGGACAAGCAGAAGGGAATGACTTGCCCAGGGTTGTACAATATCTGAATCTGGATTTGAACTCAGGACTTCCTGATTCCAGGCTCAGTGCTCTGCCTACTGAACCACCTAGATGCTCCAAAGTATTAGCCTGTGACCCTACATCCTTGATTTCCTTTTCTACCCTGGATCTATAGTCATCAAACTGGTGATTACCTCCATGTAAAGAACATCTGATGGGGAAACTCTCTTTAGTTTCACATCTGACACATCTTGGCTGCATGACTCTGGGTAAGTCATTGACTTCTTAGTTTCCCAGACACAGAGTCAGAATCTCTCTGAGCTGAAAGGGGGCCCAGGGGCAGCTGGTCTACCTTGTACCTGGATCAGAATATCCACTATAACACAACTCTTGAAAACTATATATTCTAGGAGTGGTGCCAGCCTACAGTGGGAGGAGTTTCTTCACTGGCAGCATGCCATACCAACTAAATAGCAGATCCAACCAAAAAGCAAACAAAACATGGAGCCCCCTACATGAGGCATGTTAGTAATTCTTCTGAACATGGAGCCATTGAGAACTACCAGAGGGTACCAAAAAGTGTGACTTGCCCATGGTCACACAGCCAGTATAGACAAGAGGCAGGACTTGGGTTTAAATCTTTTAGTCCCTCTGCCAAGATCATCATCATCATCATCATCATCATCATCTTCTTCTTCTTCTTCTTCTTCTTCTTCTTCTTCTTCTTCTTCTTCTTCTTCTTCCTTCTTCTTTTCTTCTTCCTTCTTTTCCTCCTCTTCCTCCTCCTCCTCTTCCTCCTCCTCATCCTGCTCTTCCTCCTGCTTCTTCTCTTTTTACAGAGGAAGAAACTGAGACTCAGAGAGGGGAATGAATAGAACTGGATGGCAAAGCCCCATGGGACTCAAAGTGTTGAGACTCCAGGTACCACTCCCTTACCATCACCATTACCAAAGAATCTATGGAATGAAGCCAGACCTATTTATCTTGGGCAGAGCTAGCAACCCAAGGGCTTCTGTGACTCAGATCACATTTCCCCCCAGTAGAGCCCTTTGAATAAATCAGGGATAAAAGTATAGTCTGTCTGTTCCCACCTGAGTAGAAAGAAGGTAAACATGGTCCTAGAAGGGGGAAGCTAGGGAGCTCAGTGGATAAAGAGCCAGACCTGGAGGCAAGAGATCCTAGGTTCAAATCTGGTTTCAGATGCTTCCTAGCTGTGGGACCCTGGGCAAGTCATTTAGTCCCAACTGTCTATCGCTTACTGCTCTTCTTCCTTGGAACTGATGCTTAGCATTGATTTTAAGACAGAATGTAAGTGTTTGAAAAATGGCCCTAGACTGTCAAAGTTGCAAGAATTTTGGTGGCCACAAGCCACAGGGTCATGGCATCTCAGAACTGGAAGGAACCATTGAGGCAGTGATTCTAAGCTATACCTGAACAAGAACCTCCTCCATATCATTCCTAAAAAGTAGGTGCCCAGCCTTTTCTTTAAGAAAAATTTTTTAAACCCTTATCTTCCATCTTGGAATCAATACTGTGTATTGGTTCCAAGGCAGAAGAGTGGTAAGGGCTGGGCAATAGGGGCCAAGTGACTTGCCCAGGGTCACACAGCTGGGAAGTGTCTGAGGCCAGATTTGAACTAGGACCTCATGTCTCTAGGCCTGGCTCTTAATCCACTGAGCTACCTAGCTGCCCCCTGCCCCCTGCCTAGCCTTTTCTTGAAGGCTTCCAGTGATGAGTAGTTCACTACCTCCAGAGGGACAGCTCTCCTTGTTGGGAAGTTTCTCCTGACATTATGGTTAACTCTGTTTCCCTACAACTTCTACCCATAGGTCCTAGAGTTGACCTGGGGCCAAGGAGAAGAGGGTCCATCCCTCTTCTATCCATAATAGCCCTCGGGAGGTAGCATGCTGTGACAGAGAATAGCTTGAGAGGGCTTTATGGATGATAGTTTTGGGGCTGAGCCTTGGAGGGCTGCCTAGTCCCTCATTTTACAGAGAAGTAAGTTAAGGCCCAAAGAGAGGAAACCCCTTGCCTCAGGTTATCCAGGATCAGGATCCTGGTCAGCGTCAAACTCCACCTTTGATCTTTGTGAGCTTCTTGACTATGGGCCAAGGGACTTCTGAGCCTCAGTTTCCTCATTTGAAAAATGAACAAGATTTACCTCACATGTCTGTTGTAGGAAAAGTCTTTAGGAACCAATATTTTAAAATACAAATCAGCACTATTTTTTCAACTATCAAAACACTGAGATGAGAGCTTGTTTCTTTCTGACACAGTATTTAGAAGAGCAGAAGGGGAGGGGAGCCTTGGAGGTGGTGACTCAGTGGTATAGCTGCTAAACCACCAGAGGGGATCTAGACTCAGCCTCATCCTGCTCACCCTCAATGGTGCATGCCTGGCTAGAGACCTGCCCTGGCCCGGAGGCTGCCAGACTCCTCCTTGGGCAAGGCTAGGGTCTGTCTTGTCTGACCTGGGGATGAAAACATCTTGGCAATAATGCATGACTGCTGGTTTGCTTGGATCACACCCTCATTCCCAATAAGATTCCAGGCAAGTCATGCAAGGAATGGAAATGTTCATTTGGACACCAGAGGCTCACATCTGGATCCACGGAAATGAAATATATATTAAATAGGGTCAGCTAGGTAGCACAGTAGATAGAAGGTCAGGTTTAGAGTCAGGAGGTCCTGGGTTCAAACCTGACCCGAGATACTCCCAGATAGGTGACCTTGGACAAGTCACTTTACTCCAATTGCCTAACCCACACCACTCTTCTGTCTTAGAACTGATATTAAGACAGAAGATAAGGGGTTCAAAAAGTTTAAGAAGTATTTTAAGTAGAAACAAAGGGAATGACAGTCAACCTTGCTGCCCAAGTGATGGCTTCTTTCTGCTTCCTGCGTGGACTTCAAATGACACACCTACTCTTTGTCTGACCCAGAATGAACACCTGACAAATGCTTGTCCATTCATTGACTGACTGATCGATAGACTAGCTGCCTTTACAAATTCCGAGAGAGCCTCTTTCCACCTTGTTTCTCAGAAAGCAAGTGACACTCTCTCATCTTTAGTCTTGTATAGCCTCTGAAATATGCGGCCGCCGTAGCACCATATTAAATGGTCCCAAGCAGCAGCTTCTATGTAAAGAAAAGGCCAGACAGGCAGCTCTCTGCCCTGTTTTTCTTATCCTTGTCTGCCAGCTAAAAGATCCAGAAAATTGCAGGGGAGAAGCCCTGAGCTGTTCCAGACCAGATTACATGATTACTGCTATCAGCAGAGGTCGGGGCCCTCAAACAGTGCCTTGGGTGCTTTCCCTTCCCTTCCCATGATCTAGCCCTGGTCTCACCCACCAGTAAAGAGATGTCGTTGAGAAAATGTTTGTCCAAAATGCCGACATCCTGGGTTTTAAGGTCCCTCCCTGCTCCAGCACCCATGTTCTATTCCAGGCTCTATGGTCCTTCCCTGCTCTGCCAGGCTCTTTTCTCTCTTCTCTGGGCCCTTCTCTTTCTACTCTTCCCTTTTTGGCTCATCTTCTGGCTTACTGCTGCATTTAGTATACATTAGACACTTAATAAATGCCCACTGGCTCTTTCCCTCTCTCCTTCCCTCCCTCCTTCCCTTTCTTTCTCCTCTCTGTCTTCTCTTTCTTTTTTTCTCTCCTCCTCTCTTTTCCTCCCCTCCCCCTCTTCCACCCTCTCTTCCTCTCTATCCCTCTTTCATTCTCCTCTCCCCATCTATGTCTCTCCCTCTGTCTCCTTCTATCATCTCCCATATCTGAGGTCCTTCCCAATTGGCATTTTTTGTTGAAAGGAAGCATGGAATATCAGGAAAGAATGAAACTATTAGATAACTCTGCACAAGGGTCTCTTGACCTCAGTTTTCTCATCTGTAGAATGGCAAACGGATCGAATAGAAACTTTACAGGGTTGTTTTGAGGTTCAAAGGCATTTATAAATGAAGTCGTGTGCACTTTTCTGGATTTTTAAACTAACAGACAAGGATAGAGTTGAACTGCCCGGCCTGGAAAGCCTCAGAGTGCTAGAATTATTTTAAATTATTTAATCATTGATTATTGTTGTTATAGGTCACTTCTCGGCCTTCGAGGGCTGTAGGAAGTGGACTGACTGCACTGGACTCTCATCCAAGCAGGACCTTGAACAAGTCTTTTCTGACCTTTGCTGTGCTGTTTTCTCATCTGTGAAATGGGGACAGTAACTGCCCTGCTTTGGTATAGAACGTGAAAACGAAGTTCTCTAGAAAGGGGGGTTGTTATCACTGGGGGAGACTTGAGAGAGATTTGAGTAAAGGTTGTCTGTGAGGGGGAGGCCCAGCTAAGAAAGAGAAGACGAGCTACTTGAGGGGAAAGATGGGGCTCAAGGGCTAATGGAAGGACCTGCCAGGCTAGGCACGAGGCGCTCTGGTTTTTCTCTGGGGTGAGGGATGAGGCCAGGCTGGCTTACGTCTGGCTCCCCAGGGAGTCCCACTGCCCAGCCTGGGTGCTACTACACATGTCCAGGCTAATGGTTCCCCCAGAATGGGTGCCCAGCCCCCCTGCTTCCCACATGTGGCTCCCTCCTCACCTGGGAGGGAACAGCTCACATTTTTTATTTAGGAAATGAGAGAGATAATAAGAATGTCAAGGAAAATTGATTCAGGGATTTTTCAGCCCCTACTAAACTATAGTAATATGTTTATCAAGCTATCCTTTCTCCAGAAGCCTCTGCAGGAAGGGTGTGGATGGCTAGCAGGAGACATCCCTCCCAGGGGTTGTCTCTGGTCACGGCCCAGGGCGAATCCACCAACACTGCGCAACAAATACGACAGGTGTACCGGGCACTGGGGGAAACCCAGACCGTAGACAAGATCTCTTCCCTGTCCTCGTGGAGTTTACCATCTAAAAGGGGGAAGGGGTGGAATTCCTTCATAATTGCCACTTTGTTCAGTCAGGGAATCACAGAGGTGCAAACACAGGGGTCTGGGGGAGCAGGGAGGAAGAGCATTGTGTGAGGAGTCAGGAAGACCCAAGCTCAAATCCAGCTGACTAGGTGACCTTGGGCAAGTCACTTGACCTCTGTCTGCCTCCATTTCCTCATCTGTAAATGGAAATAATAGTATCTGCCTCTTGTAAAGATCAAACATGATGATGTATATAAATATGATTGGCAAGCCTTGAAGAGTCAAGTTCCTCCTCCTCTTCTCCTTCTCTTCCTCCTCCTCCTCATCCTTCTTATTCTCCTCCTCATTTTCCTTCTCCTCTTTCTCTTCCCTTTTCCTCCTTCTCCTCCTCTTCCTCCTCTTCCTACTCAATCTCCTCTTCCTCCTCCTATTTCTCTTCCTCCTCCTCCTCCTCTTTCTCATCCTCTATTCTCTTCCTCCTTCTCCTCCTCATTCTCTTCCTTCTTCTCCTATTTCTCTTCCCCTGTCCTCTTCCTCCTTCTCCTCCTCCTCCTCCTTCTCCTCCTCCTCTTCCTTCTCTTCCTCCTCCTCCTCCTCACTCTCTTCCTCCACCTCATTCTCTTCCTTCTCCTATTTCTCTTCCCCTGTCCTCTTCCTCCTTCTCCTCCTCCTTCTCTTCCTCTTCCTCCTCATTCTTTTCCTCCTCCTCCTCCTCCTCCTCATTCTCTTCCTCCTCCTCTTTCTCTTCCCCTGTCCTCCTCCTCTTCCTCCTCCTCCTCTTTCTCTTCCTCCTCCTCCACTTTCTCCCCCCCCCCCCCCATCTTATATTTGATGGTATTCAGATGGAAACTCTCCTGGGGCGAGGAGATTATTCTTCTCTATTTCTTGCTCAGTGGGATGAAATGGCTGCCTGAGTTTGGTTCCTGAGTAAGAGCCCTGGATCTTTGGGATGGCTCTGGCAGCAGGCAGGGGATGGGGAGGCACGTTCCCGCATGATCGGAATCTCTTCCCCCGGCCTCGGCATGTCTGGAGCTTTCGACTTCGGTGGAGCAGAGATGCCAAGTCTTCGGGGCGGTGACAGCATTGTAGTGATGCTCTTGTCCGGTGAGGGTCCGTGTTACTACGGGTGGCCTCTGAGGCCATAGAATGAGGGAATTTTCAAGGCTCTTTCGGAGTCCGCGTGGGTAGAACGAGGTCGTGCCATCTGCTCATTTAGGAAGACAGAGAGCGGCTGGCACAGGCTCTGGGCCACTCCTTGGTGCCTCTCTGGGTATTTGGGAGATGCTCGTCTTTTTTGCAGCCTGAGGTGACGCGTCCCACGATGGCTACCATTTCCTCACTAAGTCTGCACTCCTCAGGGATTTTGGTACCTTCTGATGGCCCTGGTCTGAAATCACCCTCAGCTTACAGACTTATTAAGCACCTACTGTGTGCCAGGCACCGGGGACTGAAGGAAGGTGAAAGACAGCCCCCTTCTCAAGGAGCTCACGAGGATCTTGGATTTCAAGCTGGAAGGGGCCTTAGAGGCCATTGAGTCCAGCCTCCTCCCATTTTTCAGACCAGGAAATGGAGGCAAACGGGGTTAAGGGACTTGCCCAGGGTCACACAGCATCTGAGGCCAGGCTTTCCTGACTCCAGGCCTGGCACTCTTATCTGTCACTATTCCATCAGAGGAGAGTCGCAGGAGATAATCCTATAAAGGACAAATGGGGCAGATTGAGGAAGAAGTGGGAACTTTGCTAGACAACAGGGAGCCACTGAACATTGTCAGGCAGGGAGAAACGGGCCAACGTGATTCTGGCAATGGACGGGGTGGGTGGGAGCCGTGACATGTGTGGAGGGGTTGGGGGGGGCCTGGAGCCCCAGGCTCTGAGCAGCCCTCCCTAGATGCTCGGTCCAGACCTGGTGCCCCAGAGAAGCAGCCATGGGGTGAGGCTGGGCGACCCTCGGGGGAGTGGGCACAGTGTGGGTCCTGGTGCTGAGCCATTTCCGGAGTCCAGCTTGGTGCCTGGGATGTCCCTGAGCCCCAGATTCTGGGAGGAAGCGGCCCTACAGCTGCCCAGATCTCTTGGTGGAGGAGCTGCCAACGCCAGGCATTTCCAGCCTAGCATCTGGCCCAGATGTGATGCTTTGCCCAGCTGCGCTGTCGCCTTTTATCCTCCTCAATCCTTGGGGGGTGTCTGGGCTCCAAGCTGGGGGCTCCCCTCTTCCTGGTCCAGGCTCTGCTGATGCAGCCCATGGGGGGGCAGAGGAGGGAGAGCCCCCCCCCTCACCGTGCCACCCTCTGCCCCTGAAGAGGTCTGCCTTGGAGAAGGAGCGCCAGGGGTCTCCCCTGCGAGATGGCCTCTTCCCTTCACACAGAGTGCTGACGGCTGACCGAGGACTCATTCTGCACCACTGCTTGCTGATGGGGTTCCTGGGAAGCTCCCCGGCCCCCTCCCAAGTGCCCTGGCATTTCCCATCCTCCCTGGATGCTCTCCCTTCCCAGCTGCTGCATGAAGGCTGGCACAGAGCGGGCCAGGTGGGACCCCCCTCCCCTTTGCTAGGAAAAGGTGTTCTTTGATTGGTCTTCAGTCATCTCATTCATGCCTGACTCTTGGGGGCTCCATCTGGGGTTTTCTTGGCAAAGAAACTAGGCTGGTGGGCCATTGCCTTCTCCAGCTCATTTGACAGAGAGGGAAACTGAGGCCACCAGGGTGGCTCAGGGTTACTCAGCTGGCTTGGTTGGCCATTGCCTTCTCCAGCTCATTTGACAGAGGGGGAAACTGAGGCCACCAGAGTGAAATGACTTGCTCAGGATTACCCAGCTGGCTTCATTGGCCATTGCCTTCTCCAGCTCATTTGACAGAGAGGGAAACTGAGGCCACCAGAGTGAAATGACTTGCTCAGGATTACCCAGCTAGCTTGGTTGGCCATTGCCTTCTCCAGCTCATTTGACAGAGGGGGAAAATGAGGCCACTAGGTTATAAGTGACTTGTCCAGGGCCTCCCAGAGAGTAAAGTCCTGCAGTTTGGATTTGAAAACAGGTCTTTCTGATTCCAGGGCCTATTCTACCACTCAGAATTGTTCGGTTGTAAGGCGGCTTCTTGGGAGGTAGCGAGCTGCCCCTTACCGAAAGATGCAGGCCCAGAGAGGAGCTATGACTTCCCCAGGGTCACACAGTGACTCTCAGAGGCGAGATTTGAACCCAGGTCTTCTACCTTCCTTGTATCTTGCTACCTTCCTTAGCCTCCCTGAGCCTCAGTTTCCTCCTCTGTAAAATGGGAATAATAATGAGATCCATAACAGCTGAAGTACCCACTTCCCAGGTGGCCGTAAGGCTCAACTGAATAGCCCTGGCCCTTGGTTCAAGTTCCTGAGCTCTGCCAGGACGGCAGCTGCTGGACAGCTCTGGATGCAGAGGAGGCAGGAGCTTGCAAGAGCCCCTGGCTGGTCACAGCCAGAGGAGGGGCTTCTGGGCAAAGAGGGCAGCTGCCTTACTGGCCGTGACCACAAGAGGGAGCAGCAAAGCTGAAAGCCAGCACCTGGGGCACCAGGAGGCACTTGCTCAACTTCCCTCTGCAGCCATCGTGTTAGGGGGTGCTCACACCAGTTCTAGGAGGGCCGGTAGACTGCACTTTATGTGGAGGAAACCGAGGGGAAGTGACTTTCCCAGGGTCACACAGCTGGGAGCAGAGATGGCCAACAACCCCATTTTACAGAAGAGAATGTTGAGGCTCAGGGAGTAGAAGTGAGATCTGGAGGTAGAATTTGAACCCAGGTCTTCTGAGGCCAGAGGCATTGTACCACACTGCCAATGACAAGAACTCGCCTCTATTGGGGGCTTTAAAGGCTTACAAAGAGCTTCCTTCCCTTTGAAGGATTGCTCCATTTTACAAGGGAAGAAAAAAAGGGGGGGGGAAGGGACTTGCCCAAGGCGATGCAAGCAGTAGGTGCTGCCTATCTTGTCCTTCTAGACTTCTAAAGCAACTCTAGAGCGCTCCCTGGTGGCAGACAGAGCCCCCGGGCCATTGGCTTCCCAAGGATGGGACAGGCCATTGCTAAGGCGGGGTGGGCAGAGTGGGGAAGAGCTCCTTTGGATATCAGAGGACCATCGACTGGCATCCAAGGGCCCGGCTCAGCCCCCGTCTTTGGGATCATTTGTGGTTTGGGCCTTCAGCTGATTCTCACAGCTGATCTCGGTGATCCAATCCGGGCTGTTCCTGGCAAAGCTCCTGGGGCGGCTGGCGAGCTCCTTCTCCAGCTCCTTTTTCCAGATGGGTAAATGGAGGCAAACAGGAGTAAGTGACTTGCCCAGGGTCACAGAACTAGCAAGTGAAGGCAGGAAGAGAAGCCTTCCTGACTCCAGAAGCAGCGCGCTGACCACTGGGGGCAGCTGCCCTTTGCGTGGTAACCCTGCTGTGCAGCGACACAGCCAGAGAGGAGAGCATTTGGGGATCAGAATTCTAGACGAGAGCAGAACTTAGAGCCCACCCAGGCCAGCCCCTTTGCTTCAGACGAGGGAATGGAGGCTGGCACAGGGGAAAGAATTTCCTCACTGGCAGAGCAGAGCAGAGCAGAGCAGAGCAGAAGGGCTCCCCTCCCCTCCCCTCCTTCTGATTATTCCATCTCATGTGCCTCTTCCACTCTCTCCACCTCAGTGGGGTACTTTGCCTCTATGGAGCCCATCATCCTTGCTCTGGCCTCAGTTTCCCTCCCTTTGCCACTTTGGCCTTCTCTCTCGTTGGCTGTTCTCTGGAGGTATCGCCCTCTACTCCGGAAGCTCTCAGCCCCCTCCCCCCCCTGCCTTGGGCTCCTGCCATTCTGGTCCTTAGTCTTGTACAGCCTCCATCAGCCGCCTTCTCCTGAGCTGCTGAACGCCCTCGACTGGAGCTGGTCACTCACCGGTCATTTCTCCTGCCTGCCTCACCTGGGTGGTCACTGATGCCCGGCAGTCCTCTCCATGGACTTCCTCTCACGCCGTCCACAGCAGCTGTGAAAAATTGTCCCAGGTCACAGCCTTGATGGAGACCTGCATTCCCAGGAAATTGGCTCCACTCACCCAATGGCCGGAGAGGCTTCATGGAAAGAAACCAGCCTGGGCTTCCCATCTCCTTCCTTGCTCCCCGAGGACCTAGAGGAGTCCTTTCTCTCTGCATTTCATCTCCCGCTGATCCGTGTTCAGAGAGGGGCTCCTGAGAAAACCGCTTTGGGGACTTTGGATCTCTGTCAGTCTGTCCGTCTATCTGCCTATTCATCGATCCATCGATCCATCAATCCATCCAACCATCTATCTATCTATCTATCTATCTATCTATCTATCTATCTATCTATCTATCTATCTATCTATCTATCTATCTAGTCTGTCCGTCCGTCCGTCCGTCTGTCTGTCTGTCTCTCTGTCCGTCCGTCTATCTATCTATCTATCTATCTATCTATCTATCTATCTATCTATCTATCTATCTGTCTGTCTGTCTGTCTGTCTGTCTGTCTGTCTGTCCGTCCGTCCGTCCGTCTGTCTGTCTGTCTCTCTGTCCGTCTGTCTATCTATCTATCTATCTATCTATCTATCTATCTATCTGTCTGTCTGTCTGTCTGTCTGTCTGTCTGTCTGTCTGTCTGTCCGTCCGTCCGTCCGTCCGTCTGTCTGTCTGTCTCTCTGTCCGTCCGTCTATCTATCTATCTATCTATCTATCTATCTATCTATCTATCTATCTATCTGTCTGTCTGTCTGTCTGTCTGTCTGTCTGTCTGTCTGTCTGTCTGTCCGTCCGTCCGTCCGTCCGTCTGTCTGTCTATCTATCTATCTATCTATCTATCTATCTATCTATCTGTCTGTCTGTCTGACCGTCCGTCCGTCTGTCCGTCCATCTGTCCGTCTGTCCATCTATCTATCTATCTATCATCTATCTATCTATCTATCTATCTATCTATCTATCTATCTATCTATCCATCCATCCGTCCATCCGTCTGTCTGTCTGTATTTCTGTCTGTCTGTCTGTCTATCCATCTGTCTGTCTATCCATCTATCTATCCATCCATCCATCCATCCATCCATCC